>NC_066567.1:7727484-7762484 GCF_024679095.1 Eriocheir sinensis | reverse complement strand
GAGGAAGAGGAGGAACTGGAAGAAGAAAGACGAAGAGGAAGAGGAGGAACTGGAAGAAGAAAGACGAAGAGGAAGAGGAGGAGCTGGAAAAAGAAAGAATAGCATGACAAGAAATAGTAAAGATGCTGGAAGAGAGAGACGAAGAGGAAGAGGAGGAACTGGAAAAGCAAAACGAAGAGGAAGAGGAAGAATAGAAGGAGGATAAACTGTAAGAAAGAAAAACAGCAAGAGAAGAACAGCAGGAAAGAAGAAATAGTAAAGACGCTGAGAAACAAGGAGGAGAAGAAGGAGGAGGAAGAGTAGAAGAGAAAAAAAATAACTGGAAGAAAGAGAAAAAGTAAAAGAAGAACAGCATGAGTGAAGAAATAGTAAAGATGCTGAGAAACAAAGAGGAAAAGAAGAAGAAGAAGAGGCTTAGGAGAAGAGAAAAAAAATACTAGAAGAAAGAGAAGAATAGTAAAGATGCTGGTAAACAAGGACGAAAAGGAAGGAGAGAAGAGAGAAAAACAGCTAATAAGAAAGAACGCAAAAAAGAAACCAATAAACCGTTAAGGAAGAGAAAAAAAAGAAAAAGAAAAAAAATGAACGACGTGCTCTGAAAAGAAGAGTCTGAAAGCAAATGATCAAAAGAGAAGAAGAAGAAAAGAAAATAGGAAGAAGAAGGAGGAGGAGGAGGAGGAAAACGAAGAGAAGCAGAACCACGGTCTTGTACTAAATGCAGCCAGAAAAAAAAGGAGGAAAAAGTTCGAGAGAAAAGTCAAAACAAAAGATTAAAAAAAGAAAGAAGGGAAGTAACCGGTGCATCTGAAAGCTCTCGCGGCGCAAAGACAAAAATGAAAAGAAAAGAAGAAAAGGAGGAAAAAATGTAGTTGAAAAGAAGGAAATAGTAAAAAATATAAAACCAAAATGAGAAATAAAAAATGATAAGTATAGAAAAGTAGAAGAAATAATGAGAGAGAGAGAGAGAGAGAGAGAGAGAGAGAGAGAGAGAGAGAGAGAGAGAGAGAGAGAGAGGGGGGGGGGGCTTAAGGAAATAGCAAAAAAAAAAAAATTATATATAAAATAGACAACAAAAAGAAAAGAAAGTCGAAAAAAATGAAGGTAGAACTAATGTATAAGAGAGAGAGAGAGAGAGAGAGAGAGAGAGAGAGAGAGAGAGAGAGAGAGAGAGAGAGACGAAACAAAGGGAGAACATTAATGAAACTTTTGAGACAATACGAACCGAGTGAGTCGATTTAGGAGCCGAAAAAGGAGAGAAAATGAGATGCGTTTTTGGGCCCCGAAAAAAAGTAATATTGTGGACTCTTATTTATTTATTACTCCGAATTGTTAATGAGAAGAAAAAGAAATATAAAGACCCCAAAAAAGATAGACAGGAATAGGAGAAAAGAAACTAAACATGAAGAAAACAAAGAAAAAAAACAAAAACAATATGAAGGCAAGGCAAAGAAAACAAAGAAGGCAAAGAAAACAAAGAAGGCAAAGAAAACAAAGAAGGTTAAGAAAAAGAGAGTGTGAGAAGATAAACAGAAGAGTATACTAAAAAAAGACAATAGTAAGACCAGAAAAAACAAAAAACAAAAAGAAAACAAGAAAAGGTAAAGAAGACGAACACTAGCTGAAAATATCTAAAAAAAATACAAGAAAAATAGGAAAAAAATGGAAGAGGAAAAGTAAAGAAAACACGAAAAAAGAAAAAAAGAAAGCAAAGTAAAGAAAAAAATAGGAAAAAACATAGAAAATAAGACGAAGGAAAACAAGATTAACAAAAGAATAGAAAGCAAGAGTAAATAAAACGTTTGAAAAGCATAAAAAAACATGACAAGAAAAGGGAAGGTAAAGAAAAAAAAAGAAAAAAAAAGAAAAAAGACAATAGAAAACAAGGAAAAAAGAAAATTAGAGAAGAAAAGGAATGGTAAAGAAAATAAAGACAAAATAAAGAGGAAGAAAAAGGAAAGTAAAAAGAAAACTAGGAAAAAAAGAGAGGCTGAGGGAGGAAGGAAGAGGAGGAGGAGGAGGAGGAGAGCAAGAGAGAAAGAAGGAAGGAGGAAGAGAGAACAAGAGAATCACGCGACTGGAAAAAAAAAGAAACAAAAAGAAAAGAAGAAAATAAATTAGGACGACCTGAAGTTAGAAGAAAAAAGGAAAAGAGAGAGAGAGAGAGAGAGAGAGAGAGAGAGAGAGAGAGAGAGAGAGAGAGAGAGAGAGAGAGAGAGAGAGAAGAGGAGAACGGAGAAGAGACTTAAAGAGAAATGTTAATTGTGCTACAGAAAAGAAGAGAAAGAATTATGAAGAAGGAAAATGATAAAGGCAAAGGAGAAGCCAAAAAAAAAAAAAAATTAAGACCCGGAAGAAAGAAGAGAGAGAGGAAGAGGAGGAGGAAGAGGAAGAGGGGAGGAGGAGGGAGAAGAGAAAAACGAAAACATACATAAAGCAGAAAAAATGAAAGCGGAAGAGAAAGGAAGAAAAAAAGGGAATGGAGGAGGAAGAGGAGGAGGGAGGGAGAAGCTGTGAGAGAGAAAGGAGGAAGAAGAGGAAAAAAAAAGAAAACATACATAAAGCAGAAAAAAATGAAAGCGGAAGAGAAAGGAAGAAAAAAAAGGGAATGGAGGAGGAAGAGGAGGAGGGAGGGAGAATCTGGGAGAGAGAAAGGAGGAAGAGGAAAAAAAAAGAAAACATACACAAAGCAGAAAAAATCGAAAGCGGAAGAGAAAGGAAGAAAAAAAAGGAATAGAGGAGGAGGAGGAGGAGGAGGAAGAGGAGGAAACAGCATCAGCATTTGTATGTATTAGTATGAATCTTCCCTCTTGACATGGGTGTGGAGTGGAGACAAGAGGAAGAAGAGGAGGAGGAGGAGGAGGAGGAGGAGGAGCAGAGTGGTGTGGAAGGGATGTAAAGAGGACGTTGGGAGAGGAGGAATGGAGGGAGAGGAAGGAGGGAGGTGGAGGAGAATTAAAGAGGAGGGAGAGAAGACCAAGAGGGGAGAGAGAGAGAGAGAGAGAGAGAGAGAGAGAGAGAGAGAGAGAGAGAGAGAGAGAGAGAGAGAGAGAGAGAGAGAGAGAGAGAGAGAGAGAGAGAGAGAGAGAAGGGAGAATGAAGATGAGACTAGTGAAGAGGAAAGATGAAGAGAGGAAGGAGGAACAGGAAGATAAACAGGAGGGAAGGAGGGATGGATAAGGAGGAGGAGGAGGAGGAGGAGGGAAGACAGGACTCGCAATCAGTATGTGGAAGTGTAAACCTCTTTGGAGGGACGCTTGTATAAGAGAGAGAGAGAGAGAGAGAGAGAGAGAGAGAGAGAGAGAGAGAGAGAGAGAGAGAGAGAGAGAGAGAGAGAGAGAATAAAATATAAATAAAGGAGTCTGGGAGGAAGAGATGTAGGAGGAGGAGGTCACAAAAAAGAAGAGGACGTGAGATAGAAAGGGGCAGGAAAAGGAGGAAGAAAGGAAGAGGGGGGCGAAGGGGGGCAAGAGGGGGCAGGGGGGTGCGAGCAGCCTCCGTGAGAGAGGGAGAGAGAGAGAGCGAGAGCGAGGCGGCCGAGGTTGAGATCAGTTGGGAAAGAGCAGCAGGGGAAGAGCCACGCGCCGCCCCTGGGCCTTGTGCCAGCAGCCGTGTGTGCCACCCTATGACGGTGCCTCTCGCCCCACCACCACCATCACCATCACCACCACCACCATCACCTCCACCGCCGCGCCAGCCTCCCTCCCTCCTTCACCACCTCCACCTCCGCCACCTTCACCGCCACCTCACGAATGTAAAAAGTTGAGGCATCGCCACTCGACCCCTTCCCCTTCCGCCTCCTCGGGTCCCTTCCTCCTGCAGAAGCACCCCTCGGGCGACCCCTCCTCACCCGGGCCGTTCCTCCTGCATCGTTTCCCCACGAGCCTCAGCTGCCCCGGACCCTTCCTCGCTCAGAAGTTCCCCTCCGGCAGCTGCACCGGGCCGTTCCTCCTGCAGAAGTTCCGTCAAGAGGAGGGTTACAGGTCCCTCTCGCAGCCCGCCTCTCCTGCGCCTTCCTCGCCTCCCCTGCAGCCTCCACTCACCTCCAGGCGGTCACGGAGGCTCAGCATGGACCAGCGGGGAGTCAGCGCCCCTTGATAGCACCTCTGAGGCCGCCACTCGGCACCACTCAGCATCAGTCAGCACCTCCTGAAGGATGCTGTGCGGTGGTCAGCTCGTCGCTCAGCCCGTGCGTCTTTTGTTTTTGTGCGCGTTCTTGTTGTTGTTGCTCTTGTTGCCGTGTGGACAGGTTTGGTGAGCCTTGGTGACGAACAGGTGTGCCCAGAGCCTAATTAAGACAGGTGATTTAGCTCATAATTGGAGTTTTGGAAAGTTGGAAGCACCGGTGTTTCATGGGGGACAAAAACTGTGATAGACTTACTTAATCCCGTTTCAGTCTGTTTCAGCCTGACGATGTGCCTCGAGCCTCGTAGATAAGGACGGATGACTTGAGCTGAAACTTGAAACTTGACATTTTTGAAGACAGGCAGCGCGGGCGTTTCATAGTGACAAGAAATCCGCTAGTCTGTTTCTGCCCTGTTTCAGTGTGACTTTGTTGCGTACGTGCGAAGAAACTAAACTGAAACACGTGAGAACTAGTAAGGCATTGAGTGGCCGACGAAACGTTTCTTCAAGGCCACGTAAGTTATGCACTTTCACGAGTGTTTCAGCCGTTTCAGTTTCATCGTAGAACCTGTAGTGTTGTCGTTTTATACCTCGTGGTGGTGAAACTGCGGCTGAAAAAAGACACAGCGAGTAGTCTAACCAGTGGAACACGGGTGAAACTTTTATAAACCTCTTAATTTTGTATGACTCCTCGTGAAGCTTACTCGTGAACCATTTAGTGAGAATTTGAAGCTGGACTTGAAGCATCTGTCTTCCTGAACACACACACACACACACTTTGCTTTGCCTCTCGTCGCCTTCTCTTATCCTCAGAATCCAAAGCCACACACAGATAAACAAAAACAAGTAAATGTGCGGGATAAAGTAACTGGGGGAGATTGCAAAAGAAAAACGAGATAAAGACAAGCAATCGAAAAAAAAATACACTTACAAATGAAAAACTGATAGACACTAACAGAACTAGAAAAAGAAGACATACGGAAACAGAATTGAAAGAAAACAACCCCACAGAATTAAAAATAAAAATTGACACATACACACGAACGAAAAACAAAACCAAACAAAAAAAGTAGAGTTGGGAAAACAATGTAGCCGGCTGGGAGATGAAACAGAATTCACAACGAGCTCTTCCCGAAACAGGAGAGAGAACGGAGAGTGAAGTGAGGAAGGGAACGAAAGAAGGAAAGGAGCCAAACGTCGATAAACGGAAGACGAAACAGATTTACACACACACACACACACACATAGCCAATATAACGTCTTAAATCTCCTCGATATAGCCACCGGAGGACAATGAACCACCTAGTAACCGAACCCTGAGTAAAAAAGTGTGAGAAGGAGGGAACGGAAATTGGGCCGCGGGAGAACGAAGGGAAGGAAGGAATAACAAAACCCAAAGCTGCTGATGTGAAAGGGGAAAATCAATGTATTCGAGGCGCGTAGAAAAGTTTCCATGATCTACTCAGCGTGTGGGAGAGACGCTAAATGACGCCAAGGAAATGGGAAACGGTTGAGCGCTGAATCGAAGAGGAAGGAAGGCCCACTAAAGGAAAAGAAGTTACCGATACACCGCAAACGAACCCGATAAAGGAAAGCAAAGGAATCAGTGAGCGAGAAAATCGGTGGAAGAAAATCTAAAGGAAGTAATGAAGCAGACTAAACGATGGTGTCTAACTGATTAAAAGGGAAACGAAGGAATCAGAGGAGTAGAAAACTGTGGAACAAAATCTAGATGTACGATGATAACTGATTAAAAAGGAAAACAAAGGAACCAGTGAACCACATGAACGGTGAAAGACAACCTAAAGGAAATAATCAACCGGACTAAACAGTGATAGACTAAAAAGGAAAACAAAGGAATCAGTGAACTTTATAAACAGTGGAAGACAGTCTGAAGGAAATAATTGACCAGTCTTAACGATGATCCTAGACTAAAAAAAGAACCAAAGGAGTCTAAGAGGTAAAAGAAGAATAATTGACCATTCTAAACGATGATCCTAGACTAAAAAGGAAACCAAAGGAGTCAGAGAGGTAGAAGAACCGGTGCAAGTCTAAAGGAACCTAAAGTCTAAAGGAACCAGACTAACCAATGATGTACTAACTGAGAAACCAAGGAAGCGGTAAACTAAACAAGCATTGAGAAGGGAAGACAAAGGAAGAAGCAGTGAACGAGATAGATGATGAAAGCAAGACAATACAGAAAGGAGTGACTCGGAGCAAAGAACAATAAACCTGAGGAAACAAAGGTGGGAGTAGACAAACTAGAGAATAACAATTACCTGGAATACAAAAGGAAGCACACACGCCTCGGACAATTACCTTGAAAATACGAGAAACAGACAAACAAGAAAACAAACATAGGAGACCAAATCAACACAAGACTGGAACACAGGCTCATGAAACTCGGATCCTGCCAACACAAACAAACAGACACACACACACGGCGGGATATTAAACAACAGCCAAGGTAAATAAACGCAAGATCGAGGGCCAATTAACCTCTCACCTGCACGCACAAGGTAAGGGCAGGTGTGTCAGAGGATCGATAAAGGACCCTCATGTGACACTAAGACCCCCCCCCCCCCTCACCTCCATCACCTCTCCCTGGTAGTACAGTGTGTCAGAGGAGCATCTGCCGCACGCTACAGCATCCAACACCCTACAAAGCGGCTCCAACTCCATGTAAGCTGCACTAAAGGGAATCTGATCCTACAGGAGATAAAATATGTCCTCTCCAACCCGGATTTGTCCACGGGATCACAGTACTTCGAGGTAAAATAGACGATGCTGGTATCAGAAGGTATTCAATCGCTTCACGTTGTCTAAAAGGAATCAGATATTGTTGAGCGAAGATAAAGAGGGGCATTTTGTACCTGGGAGATAAGATAACGGACTCAAACTCTATACAGGCCGGAGTAAAAGTTTTCAACCCCACAAAAAGACGCAGCGCCGAACAAAAGGACACCGAGAAAGGTTCCAGGCGTATTGTAAAAGACATCATCCCTAAAGGAGAGGATTCACGGACCTGAGACCCTTTAAAAACGCAACAAAGGGTACATTACCGGGCCTTAAGGCGATCTAGACCTCTCTTCCTATTCTATAAAGGGGTCAGGAGGAGGATCAGGAGAAGAAGGAGGGTTGAAATCTGCATGGAGGAGGATCTGGAGGCTAAAAGCTGTTCAGAAGCCTCACTGACTCAAGGCCATCCGGGGAATCTACAGAGGCCATAATATCTCGGACACAGACTTGAAAACAATTGCGCAGCGTCGGCCGATCGTGAAAGCGTTTAATGGTGTTTTCCGGGTTTATTGTTTCGTATTTATAGTTGCTTTACGTTGTTGTTGCCTCGTTGGCTCTCGGCGGAGTGCTCGAGTTTCTGAAAGTCGAGAAAAGAACCGTCGCGAAGGAAAGGCAAGTGATTACCGTTTTCTTTTATAACGACGTGCGTTGACCTGCTCGCGAACGAAGAAAACGGATCGTAACTTGAAGAGGGGAACGAAAATAACGTTGAAATTGGAATAAAAAGCAAAAAAAGAGAAGAAAATGAGATTACAGAAAAAGGGATAGAAGAAAAACAGCGAAAAGTAAACAAGGAAAAGATCTCAACTAAAGAAACAAGGAAAATAGAATAGAAAACGAAGGAAAACACGACGCTACCAGATATAATTCAAAGAAGAAAAAAACCGGGGACAGAAAAACCTTGACGCTGCAACCAGAAAGAACAGAAAGGAGGAAAAAGAAAAGCAAACAAGAACCGACCAGAAAGATTACTAAGAAGAAAACTGCAAAAGTCCTCAAGCCATTTTCATCACATCCGAGGCCAGCGACCCCCGGCAACAGGTGAGACTCTCTGATTGGTTGTTGGTCTGTTACGTCACACACTCGCCGGCCAATAGGAGCGGCCCGTGTGGCGAAGGCTGGCTCGTGATTGGCGGAGAAAAGGGGCGTTGCTTTGGGTACGAGAGAGAGAGAGAGAGAGAGAGAGAGAGAGAGAGAGAGAGAGAGAGAGAGAGAGAGAGAGAGAGAGAGTAACCATTGTTTTTGATGTTCCAGAGTAATTATGAATTTTTTTCTGTCTGCGTGAGAGAGAGAGAGAGAGAGAGAGAGAGAGAGAGAGAGAGAGAGAGAGAGAGAGAGAGAGAGAGAGACAGATAATAATTATATTTTTTGATGTGCGAAATGAAAAATCGTATTAGTTTATTAGATTTTTTGATGTCAGAGAGAGAGAGAGAGAGAGAGAGAGAGAGAGAGAGAGAGAGAGAGAGAGAGAGATGGAAAGCAAGTCCCCGTCACATTATTTCCTCTCTTCTCCTTGCAGTGACTATATTAAGACAGGGGATCTCATTCAAGTGGGTCTCAATGGTCTTTCAGAGGCGATCGAATCCGTCTAAGGGAGGATCAGGACTCTTAAAGGGAATCCAAGAGCGAGCGAAGGACACTTGTTCCGTACCTTCCGTTTCAAAAAGTTTCGCTCACCTGCTTCCTCCTCACTTTGATTACTGTTTCATCAAAGTGGTCGTGGATTACCAAAAAGTTTCAACATGCAAATTTAAAATGATACCAAAAAGTTTCAACATACAAATTTAGAATGATACCAAAAAGTTTCAACCAAAAAAAAATACCAAAAAGTTTCAACATACAAATTTAAAATGCTACCAGAAAGTTTCAACATACAAATTTAAAATGCTACCAGAAAGTTTCAACATACAAATTTAAAATGATACCAAAAAGTTTCAACAAAAAAAATACCAAAAAGTTTCAACATACAAATTTAAAATGCTACCAGAAAGTTTCAACATACAAATTTAGAATGATACCAAAAAGTTTCAACAAAAAAAATACCAAAAAGTTTCAACATACAAATTTAAAATGCTACCAGAAAGTTTCAACATACAAATTTAAAATGATACCAAAAAGTTTCAACAAAAAAAATACCAAAAAGTTTCAACATACAAATTTAAAATGCTACCAGAAAGTTTCAACATACAAATTTAAAATGATACCAAAAAGTTTCAACAAAAAAAATACCAAAAAGTTTCAACATACAAATTTAGAATGATACCAAAAAGTTTCAACAAAAAAAATACCAAAAAGTTTCAACATACAAATTTAAAATGCTACCAGAAAGTTTCAACATACAAATTTAAAATGCTACCAGAAAGTTTCAGCATACAAATTTAAAATGCTACCAGAAAGTTTCAACATACAAATTTAAAATGCTACCAGAAAGTTTCAACATACAAATTTAAAATGCTACCAGAAAGTTTCAGCATACAAATTTAAAATGATACCAAAAAGTTTCAACATACAAATTTAAAGTTATACCAAAAAGTTTCAACATACAAATTTAAGATAATACCAAAAAGTTTCAACATACAAATTTAGAATGATATAAAAAAGTTTCAACATACAAGTTTAAAATACCAAAAAGTTTCAACAAATTTAAAATACCAAAAGTTTCAACAAAATTTAAAATACCAAAAAAGATTCAACATACAAATTTAAAATGATACCAAAAAGTTTCAACATACAAATTTAAAATGATACCTTAAAAGAGAAATAGACAGATGGATGGATGGATAGACTGATAGATCGATAGATACAAGGGAGATAGGCAAATAGATAGGAAGGAAAGGAGAGAGGTAGAGAGAGAGAACGGGGAAATAAATATAAAAAAAAACAGTGATTGGGAAAAGTGAGAAAGAAAAACTAGGAAGGAAAAGACAAAGATGGGAGAGGAAAAAAAAAGGTGAAGGGAAGGGAGAATAAAACTGAGTGGACAGAGGAAGGGAAGAGAAAGGGAAGGGAGGTGGGAAAACATGCAAGGAAGAAAGGAAATAAGAGAAAATGGAAGAAAAAAATATGAATGAGTGAAGAGGAGAGAGAAAGGGAAGGGAAAAATAGTGGAAGAATGGAATAACAGAGGAAGGAAAGAGGAAGGGAAGAGAGGTGGAAGAGCATGCAAGGAAGAAAGGGAAAAAAGATAAAAGAGGAGAAAAATATGTGAATGAGTGAAGAGGAGAGAGAAAGGGAAGGAAAAAATAGTGAATCAACAGAGAGAGAGAGAGAGAGAGAGAGAGAGAGAGAGAGAGAGAGAGAACATAAGAACATAAGAACGTAAGGAGTCTGCAAGAGGCCGGTTGGCCTATACAAGGCAGCTCCTGTACACTCAACCCCACCTTACCTCACCATCCATGGCTTTATCTAACCTCTTCTTGAATGTATCTACGGTATTGGCACCCACAACATGGCTCCCAAGCCTGTTCCATCCGTCCACCACTCTATTAGTGAACCAATTCTTGCCTATGTCTTTGTTGAATCTGAATTTGTCTAACTTAAAACCATTGCCACGCGTCCTACCTGGCTCTTTCACTCTCAAAATTTTATTGACATCCCCTATATTAAATCCCTTCATCCATTTATAAACTTCGATCAAGTCTCCTCGCACCCTTCGCCTTTCTAGAGAGTGTAGATTTAACTGCTTTAGCCTGTCTTCATAAGGCAAGTTTCTCACCCCCTGAATCATCTTCGTCATCCTCCTCTGTACAGATTCTATCATCTTGATATCCATTCTATAATAGGGGGACCAGAACTGAACTGCATAATCGAGATGAGGTCGAACTAGTGCTAAGTAAAGTTTGAGGATGCCTTCAGTGCTCCTATTGCTCACGCTCCTTGAGATGAAACCTAGTACTCTGTTTGCCCGATTTTTAGCCTGAATGCATTGAGCCCTAGGACGGAGGTCAGCGCTCACTAGGACTCCTAAGTCTCTCTCACGCCCAGACCTGCTTAGAGGAGTGTCATTTAAGGAGTAATTGTGTTAGGGGTTATTCCTACCTACACTCAAAATGCTACACTTCCCGACATTGAATTCCATCTGCCACTTCCTCGCCCAATCATATAGTCTGTCAAGCTCATCCTAGAGAACGGTAGCGTCGCTGTCTGATTGGATTACTCTACCGATCTTGGTATCATCTGCGAACTTACTGACATCACTACTAATTCCTGTGTCCAAGTCATTGATGTAAATAATAAAAAGCAGAGGACCCAGCACCGACCCCTGTGGGACTCCACTCGTAACACTGCCCCATACAGATTTCTTACCATTGATTTGCACACTCTGCTTCCTACCACTAAGCCACGCCCTGATCCAGTTCAAAACTTTCCCATCTACGCCGTGAGCCTGTAATTTTAGTAATAGCCGGTGATGAGGGACTTTGTCGAACGCTTTACTGAAATCTAGATATGTCATAGTTTTCATCTCTGTCAACCGCCTCGATTACTTTAGTGTAGAAGGACAACAGGTTAGTAAGGCAAGACCTACCCTTTGTGAACCCATGTTGTGAGTCATGAATTAAATTATGCTTTTCTAGATGGTCCCGAATGCTCCTGGCTATAATTGACTCTAACATCTTTCCCACAACTGATGTTAAGCTAATTGGGCGATAGTTTGAGGTGGCTGACTTGTCTCCCTTTTTGAAAATCGGCGTCACATTAGCTACTTTCCATTGATTGGGCACATACCCAGAATTTACCGACATCGTAAAGATATCGGCAAGAGGGCCACTAAGGACTTCCTTGCACTCTTTCAGAACCCTTGGGAATAC
Organism: Eriocheir sinensis; assembly: GCF_024679095.1. Classification (NCBI taxonomy): domain Eukaryota; kingdom Metazoa; phylum Arthropoda; class Malacostraca; order Decapoda; family Varunidae; genus Eriocheir; species Eriocheir sinensis. The sequence continues at coordinate 7,750,755 of NC_066567.1, read as the reverse complement.
TTCGTCTGGGCCCGGCGATTTGTTTTTCTTCAACTTTACCAATCTCATCCTGGACTACTTGCCTAGTGATGATCACATCCCTCAACTTGTCGTTCTTGTCACCCTCATATATCTGAACTCTCTCCGGAATGGTTGTTAGATTTTCCTGCGTGAAAACTGAGAGGAAATAGTCATTCATCATTTGGCTCATATCTTCTCCATTCTCAACGAGCTCGCCCGTGTTTGTTTTCAACGGTCCAATTCTGAGAGAGAGAGAGAGAGAGAGAGAGAGAGAGAGAGAGAGAGAGAGAGAGAGAGAGAGAGAGAGAGAGAGATAATCAAATATATTACCTGGAAATCGATTACTCTATTAAAAAATTATACCTGAGAAAACAAACTAGTCCACCCTCATCACTATTATCATTACCATCATCATCATCATCATTATCATCATCAACCTCAAAGTCCCATTAAAGTGACAGTCGCAGGTGACTTTCAGGACCTAAAAAAAAAAAAAAAAAAAAAAAAACTAGCACGTGTTTCCTTTGGTCGCTGTTCACGTATCGCTTCACTAAAAGGTAAAACTCTCCCTTTATTTCAGTTTCAGAGAGAGAGAGAGAGAGAGAGAGAGAGAGAGAGAGAGAGAGAGAGAGAGAGAGAGGGTTCATTATACAATCTCTGTGGTCTGTTTCATCGAGAGAGAGAGAGAGAGAGAGAGAGAGAGAGAGAGAGAGAGAGAGGGTTCATTATATCATCTCTGTGGTCTGTTTCATTGAGTTTCATCTCGTTTCATTGATCGTGTTGTCGCGCCGTTTTGCTTCGTTTGGAGTCGTTTGGTGTCGCTTTGAGCCGCGTTCGAACCTGTTTCATGGTGGCGCGTGACTTTTTTCGTACCGTCCGAGTTATTTCCAAATATTTCGAAGCTTCGGGGGGTCCAGACCAATTTGCAGGGGCAGTTTGGCCTCCTCTAATTGGTGCGTGTCTCTGTGTGTGTGTGTGTGTGTGTGTGTGTGTGTGTGTGTACCTATTGAACTTTTTGTATGTGTATGTATGTCTGTCTTTCTGTCTCTCTGGTTTCGTCTCTGTCTGTGTATGTCTTCGTCTGTCTTTCTCATCCTACTTCATTTTATTTCCTTCCCGTCCTCGTCTCCTCCCCTCTTATCCTCCCCATCCTTTTTTGTGTCTGTCTTTCTGTCTCTCTTTCCGTCTGTCTTCGTCTGCTCGTCTCTCCTTCCTCCCCTTCTTTCCTTCTCATTTTTGTGTGTGTCTGTCTGTTTTTCTGTCTTCCCCTCTTACACTTTTTCCTCCTCATCCTTTTCTTCGTCTCTCTCTCTCTCTCTCTCTCTCTCCTATCTTTTCCTCCCAATCATATTTTTTTTTCTCTCCCTCTCTGTCTATCTATATGTGTCCTCCCATCTCCTCCCCTTCTCCCCTCCTTTCCTACCCATCATTTTTCTGTCTGTCTGTCCGTTGGTTTTCTGTCAGTCTCTGTCTTTTCCTCCCCTTCTCCCCTGCCTGTCTGCCTTCTTTCCTCCCCATCATTTTTCTGTCTGTCTGTCCGTTTGTCTTCTGTTTGTCCCCGTCTTTTCCTCCCCTTCTCCCCTGCCTGTCTGCCTGCCTTCATCTGCCTGTCTTCTCCCTCCCCATCTTCTCCCCTTCTTCCCTCCCCAGCATATTTTTTTTGTCTCCCTCTCTGTCTCTATATGTGTCCTCCCTTCTCCTCCCCTTCTCTCCTTTCCTCCCCATCATTTTTCCGTCTGTCTGTCCGTCTGTTTTTTGTCAATCTCTGTCTTTTCCTCCCCTTCTCTCTGCTTGCCTGCTTTCATCTGTCTTGCCTTCTTCTTCCCCATCTTCTCCCCTTCCTCCCTCCCCATCATATTTTTTTGTCTCCCTCTCTGTCTCTATATGTGTCCTCCCTTCTCCTCCCCTTCTCTCCTTTCCTCCCCATCATTTTTCCGTCTGTCTGTGCGTCTGTCTTCTGTTAATCTCTTGTCTTTTCCTTCCCTTCTCCCCTGTCTGTCTTCTCCCTCCCCATCTTCTCCCCTCCTTGCCTCCCCATCATAGTTTATTTATCCGTCCCTCGCGCCTCCCTGATACACGTACACCTGGCTACACCTTTGGCACCCCGGCGAGGCGACAGCTTAACTACACAATCAAGGTGGCTGTGTTTACCTGATTGTTTACCCCCCCTGTGGCGTGTAGGGGAGGGGGGGGGGCTCACCTGACGCGTGGGGGGGAAGGGGTAAGGGGGGAAAGGAGGGATCAGGGTAAGAAGACCAAGCGGGATTTTTGGGGTGTGTGGAAATTCTTGATGGGAAAGTGAAAGGTAAGGAAGAAAGGGAGAGTAAGGTAAGGGTGTTGAAGGGAGCTATTAAGGGAGGGAATGAAGGGAAAGTGAAGGGAATGAAAGGTAGGTGCGGTAAGTCAGGGTAAGTAAGGAAGGGAGAGTAGGGTAATGGTGTTGTAGGGAGCTTTTAAGGGAGGAAGAGAAGGGAGGAAAGGGATGGGAATGAAAGAAGGGAGGAAAGGATAAGGAAGGGAGGGACGGTGGGGTAAAGTAGGGAAGGAGGGGAGAGTAAGGTAAGGGTGTTGAAGGGAGCTTTTAAGGAAGTAAAAGAAAAAAGGGAAGGAAAGGGAAGAGGGAGAGTTAGTATAAGGGAAAGGAGGAAAAGATGAGGAAGGGAGGGAAGGGACAGGGAAAGGGAAACGTGTAAAGGGAGGGAAAGGGAAGGGAATGAAAGGAGGATTAGTAGAAGGGGAAGGAAGAATGGAAGAGGAAGGGAGGAAAGGGACAGGGAAAGGGAGGGAAAGGGAAGGGAATGAAAGGAGGATTAGTAGAAGGGGAAGGAAGAATGGATGAGGAAGGGAGGAAAGGGACAGGGAAAGGGAGGGAAAGGGAAGAGAATAAAAGGAGGGTTAATATAAGGAGGAGAAATGGATGAGGAAGGGAGGGAAGGGATAGTGAAAGGAAAGCGGAGACAGTATGAGAGGAAAGGAAGAAGGAGGAAGAGAAAGTGAGGAAAAGGTGGAAGAGAATAAGAAAGGAAAACAAACTGAGATGGAAAGAAAAGAGAAATGGAGAAAATGTGGAAGGAAACGAGAAAGAAGAGGAGGAAAGGAAGGGAAATGCAGAAGAAATGGAAATAATAAAAAGTAAGGAAAACAAATTGAGATGGAAAGAATAAAACAAATGGAGAGAATGTAGGAGGAGGGAACGAGGAGGAGGAAGAGGGAAGTGGAGGAGGAGGAGGAGCAGAAGGGAAGTGGAGGACGTAGGGAGGAAAGGAAGGAGAGAGGGAGAGAGGAGAGGAAGAATGCAACGGGAAGATAAATAGACTTGGAGGAATTTGGGTTGTGTAACATAACAGGTGTTCCCGGGTACCTGTTTGTTTACCTGTGCTGGTGGTGGTGGTGGTGGTGGTAGTGATGTTGGTACAAAAAGTATATAATTGTTACACACTTTTAATTTTTTTTTCCCTAACGTTGTTCAGCTTCACTGCCAAACTTTTTACTGCGTGTGTGTGTGTGTGTGTGTGTGTGTGTGTGTGTGTGTGTGTGTGTGTGTGTGTGTGTGTGTGTGTGGAGTTGAGTTTTTGGTGTTGAGTTTGAAACATTTGGTGGTGGTGGTGAAGGGAAGGGAGGTTGTTTATGTGAGGGGTTGAGGGCACCACCACACCACCACCACCACCACCACCCTCCCCCCTTTTCTCCCCTCTCTCGTATCTCCTCCACCCAGCTCTTTCATCTTTCCTCCCCTCATTTTAACACTTCCTCCCCAATACTCCTTTCGTCCCCTTTCCTCTCTTTCCTCTCCCCCTTTTACTTGTTTCCCCTTTCTCTCCCTTCTCCCTTTTTTTCCTCTTTCTCTCTCCCTTCTCCATTGTTTTCCTCTTTCTCTCCCTTCTCCATTCTTTTCCTCTTTCTCTCCCTTCTTTTCCTCTCTCCCTTTTCCATTCTTTTCCTCTTTCTCTCCCTTCTCCCTTTTTTCCTCTTTCTCTCTCCCTTCTCCATTCTTTTCCTCTTTCTCTCCTTTCTCCATTCTTTTCCTCTTTCTCTCCCTTCTCCATTCTTTTCCTCTTTCTCTCCCTTCTTTTCCTCTCTCCCTTTTCCATTCTTTTCCTCTTTCTCTCCCTTTTCCAATCTTTTCCTCCACTTACTCCCTTCACCCCAACCTTCAAGTCTTCCCCTTTCCTCTTCTTTATTTCTCCTTATTCTTTGTTTCCTCTTTCTCTCCCTTTTCCTCATTTTCCTCCTTTTCCTTTCCTCACCTATTACCCTTAACTTGTTTTCCCTTTCCTCTTTTCTCCTCTCTTATACTTTCTTTCCTTTCTCTTTTCCTCTTACCCCTCTTTTCCTCCTCTTCTTTCCTCAAGTTTTTCCTTTCCTCTTATTTCTCTTTTCCTTTTCCACCTTGTTTTCTTTCTTTTCCTTCTCCCATCTTTTCCTCCAATGTTTTTCCTCTCTTCTCCTCTTATGTCTCGTTTCTTATTTCTCTCCCTTTTTCCTCCTTTCCTACACTCCTTTTCCTCATCAAATGCCCTTAAATTTTCCCCTTTCCTCTTTTCTCTTTTCTCTTACACAGTTTTCTCTTTTTCCTTTCTTTTTCTCTTCTTCCTTTTATTTCCTTTCTTTTTCTCTTCTTTGTTTCCCTCCTCTTCTTTTCCTCATAATACCATCAATTTTTCCTCTTTCCTCGTAGTTTTCTTTCTTCCATTCCTCTCTCTCTCTCTCTCTCTCACACACACACACACACAACAGACTTAGAACCGTTCATCCCACTACCACCACCACCACCACCACCACCACCATCATCATCATCATCGTCATCATCATCAGCCGGGACGAAGCGGATTTACTGGCACATAATATAGGGAGGAAGAGGGAAAGGGCGGCAGTGTGGCACGAGATAGCGAGGGGGGAGGTTGCTCGTTGCCTGTCTCTCTGTCTCCTCTCGTGGTACTAAGGGAATAGGAGGAAAGGGGAACTAAAAGAGAATAGGAATAAAAGAGAAAAACTTAAAGAGAATAGGAACGAGAGAAAAAGTAAAACAATTGAGAAAAGAAATAAAAACAAAACAAAAACAGAAAAGGAAGAAAAAATAAAAAGAAACAATGGTGAAGGAAAATAAAGAAAATAGGAACAAGAAATAAAAGATAAAAGAGAATTGCAACAAGAAATGAATAAAAAATTAAAACCCAAAACAGAAAAGGAAGAAGAAATAAAAAGAAACAGAAAATGGTGAAGAAGGAAAATAAAGAAAATGGGATCAAGAAAGAAAAGATAAAAGAGAATTGCATCAAGTAAAGAATGTCTCGCTATCTTTATTTGCCCTCCCTTTACATATTAACACTTTTCTCCCTTCCTTCTTTCCCTTTTTTTGCTTTCGTTTATTAGAAAAGGGAAAAAAGGAGGAAAAAAAGGAGTAAAGAAGGGGATGTCTTTTTATTTGCCCTTCTTTATTCATTAGATTCCCTTTCTCTCTTCTTTTTGTCCTATTAGAAACGAAGGCAAAATAGGGAGAAGAAAAGGAAAAAAGAAAGGGTTTAAAGGGGGCAAACGGGGACGTAAAGAAAGATAGGGAGAGAGAGGAGGGAAGGGAAGAGGGTAGAAAAGATAATGAAGGAAGAAGAGGAGGGAAAACAAGTAAAGGACTAGAAAAAAAGGAAAAAAAAGGGGAATAAGGAAAGATAGGGAGGGAAAGGAGTGAAGGGAAGAGGTTGGAAAAGATGATGAAGGAGGAAGAGGAGGAAACACAAATAAAGGACAAGAAAAAAAGGAAAAAAAGAGAGTTGATGATGTGTAAACGGAGGAATAAGGAAAGATAGGGAGAGACATGAGGGAAGGGAAGAGGATGGAAAAGATAATGAAGGAGGAAGAGGAGGAAAAACAAGTAAAGGATAAGAAAAAGAAGGGAAAAAAGGAAGGGTTGATGATGTGTAAACGGGGGAATAAGGAAAGACAGGGAGGGACAGGAGGGAAGGGAGGAAGATGGACAAGATGATGAAGGAGGAAGAGGAGGGAAAAACAAATAAGGCATAAGAAATAAAATGGTTAAAGGAGGAACGAAGATTTAATGAACGGAAAGAAGGCAGACAAAAGTTGAGTCAAAGAAGAAAGATTTTAAAGAGGTCAGAGGGAGGAGAAAAAAGGAAAAGAAAAAGATAGAAGAGAAAAAAATAGATGAAAGGGAGAGAGACAAAGGGAGACAAAAGTTAGCGAAGAAGCAAATCAAGTAAGGAAGAGAAAGGGATGAGAAAAAAGGAAGAGAAAAAGATAGAAGAGAAAAAAAATAGATGAAAGGGAGAGAGATAAAGGGAGATGAAAGGTAGCGAAGAAGCAAATCAAGTAAGGAAGAGAAAGAAAGGGAGAAAAGGGAGGAAGAGAAAAAGATTGAAGAGAAAAAAAATAGATGAAAGGGAGAGAGACAAAGGGAGATGAAAGTTAGCGAAGAAGCAAATCAAGGAAGGAAGAGAAAGAAAGGGAGAAAAGGGAGGAAGAGAAAAAGATTGAAGAGAAAAAAATAGATGAAAGGGAGAGAGACAAAGGGAGATGAAAGTTAGCGAAGAAGCAAATCAAGGAAGGAAGAGAAAGAAAGGGAGAAAAGGGAGGAGAAAATAGGAAGAGAAAATGATGTAAAGAAAGAAAAATAAGATGAAAGGGAGAGAGACAAAGGAAGACAAAAGTTAGCAAAGAAGGAAATCAAGAAAGGGAGAGAAATAACGAGATAAAGAGTGGGAGGAGAAAAGAAGGAAGAGAAAAATATGAAAGAGGAAAAATAGATGAATATGAGAGGAAAGAAGGAAAATAAAAGTTAGCGAAGAAGCAAATCAAGAAAGGGAGAGAAATAACGAAATAAAGGGAGGGAGGAGAAAAAGGGAGAGAAAAAGATGTAAAAAAAAGGAAAATAAGATGAAAATGAGAGGAAGGAAGGGAGATAAAAGTTAGCGAAGAAGCAAATCAAGAAAGGACGAGAAAGAAAGAGATAAAAAGGGAGGAAGAGAAAGGAAGAGAAAAAGATGAAAAAAAATGAAAGGAGAAGGAAGGAGGATAAAACAAAGAAGAAAATCAGGGAAGGAAGAGAAATAAAGTGAGAAAGGGAGAGAAAAATATGTAAGAAAAAAAATTGATGAAAAGGGAGATAAAAATTAGCGAAGAAGCAAATCAAGGGAGAAAAAGAGAGAAAAAGGGAGGGAGAGAAAGGAAGAGAAAATGATGTAAGAAGAATAAAGATGAAAAGGAGAGGAAAGAAGGGAGATAAACGTACAGCAAGGAAGCAAATCAAGGGAAGGGAGAGAAAGAGAGGGAGAAAAAGGGAGAGAGAGGTTGTGGGGAGGACAGGATGATGAAGGGATGAAGGGAGATGATGATAGGACCCGGGGGAGTAAACACACACACACACACACACACACACACACACACACACACACACACACACACACACACACACACACACACACACACACACACACACACACACACACACACACACACACTTTAATATTTCTTTTTTTTTCTTTCTCTTTTTCTTTCTCTTTCTCTTCTACTAATTTCAGTCTCCTAATTCTTCTTTCTCTTTTGTTTTATCTTTCCTCCTCTCCTTCTTTTTCTTTCCTCCCAAAACACTAATTTCCTCTTCCACCTCCTCCTCCTCCTCCTCCTCCTCCTCCGTCTATCTCCACCACATAATCATCTTCCTTCCTTTCCTAATTGCCCTCCTCCTCCTCCTCCTCCTCCTCCTCCTCCTCCTCCTCCTCCTCTTCCTCCTCCTCCTCCAAGCACTCAATCAACCTTTTAACACCACCTCTGCTACGGCCCTTCTCCCCTCCTTCTCCTCCCTTTTCTTCCTTTTCTCCTCTTTTCATTTACACTCACATTCTCTTCCTTTTTATATTCACCTTATTCGTATAGTCTTTTCCTCCCTTTTTCTCTTCCACCTTTCTCTCCCTTTCCGATATTTTCTTTTTCTTTCTCTTTTCCTTTCGTTTCACTCCATTCTCTTTTTCTCCTCTTCCTTTTCCTTCTTTACCATCTCTTCCCCTCCCCTCCACACAACCCCCCCTCCCCCCTTCCCCTCCCTTCCCTTTCCTTCCCCTCTCTTCTCGTTCCTCCCCTTCCCTTTCCGTTCCCTCAAACACACAAGCCCTTCCTCTCCCTTTTCCTTCTTCCTTTCCTCCCTTTCCTTTCCTTCCCTTCTTCCTTCCTTTCCTTTTTTCCCTTCTTTCCTCAAAACACACTCTGCCTCCCTGCACCACCTTTCCCTCCCTTCTTACAAACACACAAACCTTTCCGCTCCCTAATTATCAATAGTTTCGCCTCGGTGCTTCTGATTGGCTGCTTATAATCACCCCTCGTCCTCCCTGCCCTCCTATTGGTGGTCTGAGGGCGGCCGCTGATTGGTTGAACGAGTCCACCTTTCTACCAATCATACCCAGCGCCCAGGTGATTGCTTTTGAGAGAGAGAGAGAGAGAGGGGGGGAAGGTAGAAAAGAGGAAAGGCTGGGAGAGAAAAGAAAGGAAAGGAAGAATTTGATAGAGAGGGAGAGGTAGGTAGGTAAGAGTGAGAGGGGGAGAAAGAAAGGGAGGAAAGTAAGGGGAGAAAGGGAGATAGTAAGGGAGAGGAAAGAAAGAAGAGTGTATTGGAAGGGAGGGAAAGGAAAGTAAGGTGGAGAGGGAGAGAGGGGGAACGAAAGGGAGGGATGGAGGAGAAAGGAAGGAGAGGGAGGTGGGTGAAGAGAGGAATAGAAGAAGAGAGAGAAAAAAGGGAGGTAATGAAAGAGGAATGACTAAGGAAAGGGAGGGGGAGGGACTTTGTTGAGTACGTGTTTAAGGGAGGAAGAAAGAGGTAAGGGGAAGGGAGGGAATGGGAAGGGAAAACGGATACTGGGAAGGAGGGAGAGAAAGGGGAGGGTGGTTACTAGGGAGAGAAAGAAGAGGAGAGGAGAAAGAGGGGGAGGTAAAGGAAGAGAAAGGGAGAGGGAAAGGGGAGGGTGGTAACTGTGCATGTGTAGATTTGTGGAGGGGAAGGGGAGAAAGGGGAGGAGGAGGGGGAGATAAAAGAAAAGGGAGAGGGGAGAGGGAAAGAATGGAGGTGCTAGAGAGAGAAGAAAGAGAGGGGAAAAAGTGATATTGGAGACATGAATATATATTGGAGAGAGAGAAACGAGGTAAAGGTGCTGAAGAAGAATAAGGAAATGTACGAAGGGAGAAGGAGGAGAGGGAGAGAAAAGAGGAAAGAAAAGAGAGAGAAGAAGGAGGGAGAATAAAGAAAATAAAGAGTATAGAAGGGCAAGAAAAAAGGAAGTGGAGGAAATTATGGAGATAAGACATGAAAGAAGGAGTGGAGGGAGGAAGGGAGAGAAATATGGAGGTAGGGAGCAGTTAGGGGAAGGGAGAATTCTTAAAGTATGACTTATATTTTGAAGAGGAAGGAAGGGAGAAGGGAGGGAGGGAGGAGGGGAAGGGAGGAGGAATATTCAAGTATGATGTATGTTATATAGAGGAGGGAAGGGAGGGAGGGAGGGAAGGAGGAAGGGAGGGAAGATGTTTAGAATGTTTTGAGTTGGAGGGAGGGAAGGAGAGGAAGGGGGTGATATTATTACGAGAGAGAGAGAGAGAGAGAGAGAGAGAGAGAGAGAGAAAATTTGTAAAAAGGGTGAATAAAAAGCATGAAAAAAAGAGGAAAGGAGGAGAAAATAGAGGAAAAAAATGTGCATAAAAAATTAGAAAGGGAGGAAAGAGGAAGAAGAGGAGGAGTGGGAAGGAGGTGGAGGAGAGGAAGGGAGATGAGATAATGGAGAAAAAGGAAGAGAGAGTATATAGAAAACGAAAGGGAGGAGAGGGAGAAGGAAGGAGTTAGGGAGAGGAGATAAGAAAGAAGGAAGGGAGAGTATATAAAAAAGCGAAAGGGAGGAGAGGGAGAAGAAGGAAGGAGTTTGGGAGAGGAGATAAGGGAGAAAAAGAGGGAAGGGAGATAGTATATAAAAAAAGCGAAAGGGAGGGAATTAGAGCGTTAAGGGAGCTGTATATACATGTAGGGAGGGAGAGGGAGGAAGGGAGAGTGTGGAGGTAAGTGTGTCAAGGGAGGAGTACAGAAAGGGAGAGAGGGAGAGAAGGAAGGAAGGAAGAAGGGAGAGAAAAAAAGGGACAGGAGAAAAGATGAGGAGGGAGAGTGAAGGAAACTATCAAGGGAGGATATAAAGGGAGAAAGTTAGATAATAAAGGAAGGGAGAAAAGGATGATATAAAAAAGTGATTAAAGTAAATAGGAAGGAAGGGGGGAAGGAAGGGAGAAAAAAGGGAGAGAGAAAAAGATGGAGGGCGAGAAAAAAGGATGAAAGTGAAAATGAAGGGAGAAAAGGGAGAAGGGAGAGAAAAAAAGGGAAAAAGAAAAGATGAGAAAAAATGGATTATAGTGAATACGAAGGAAGGAAAAGAAGGAAGAAGGGAGAGAAAAAAATGACGAGAAAAATGGATTATAGTGAATAGGAAGGGAGGAAAAGAAGGAAGAAGGAAGAGAAAAAAAGGGAAAAAGAAAAAAAGGGCGAAGAAAGAGGGATTAAAATTAATAGGAAGGGAGGAAAGGAAGGAAGGAAGAAGGGAAAGAAAAAAAAGGGAGAAAGGAAAAGATGGCAAAAAAATTGGATTAAAATGAGATGGACTTGAGGAAGGACACACACACACACACACACACACACACACACATATGCGATAACAGCCTCATTAGCAGGTGTCGTTATCTCACCTGCGCACACCTTGCTCTCCCTCCCTCCCTCCTCCCCTCCCCCCCCCCTGGGCCATTGACGCTCTCCTCGTATGCCTGTGATAATTTACCTGTAGGACACCTGGATATTTGTGTTTATTATTGTTGTTTTTGTTATTTATATTATTTTTTTATGTTTTTGGTCTTTTTTGTTTTTTCTTGTTATTTTTGTTATTTGTTTTGATATTGTTTTCTTTTTATTTTTGTTCTTGTTCTTCTTTTTAAAATTATTCTGTCCTTATTTGTCTTCTATTATTTTCATGTTTTTGTTCTTTTTTTTATATTGTTCTTCTTCTTCTTCTTCTTTTTCTTCTTCGTCCACTTATTCTGATTCGATCTTCTTCTTCTTCTTCTTCTTCTTCTTCTTCTTCTTCTTCTTCTTCTTCTTATTATTATTATTATTATTATTATTATTATTATTATTATTATTTACCTACCTAAATATATACAGACAGACAACCTACTTATATTCATAGAATCCATCCATACATATATACACATACATACATACATAAATACATACATAAAAAAATATACGGTTTCATGAGTGTGCCGGCGGTATCTTCCTCCTCCTCTTCCTCCTCCTCCTCCTCCTTCACTTCCTCTTCCTCCACTTCCTCTTCCTTCACTTCCTCCTCCACTTCCTCCTCCTCTTCCTCCTCCTCTATAAACGAAACATCACCACCACAACCACCATTACCATCATCACCTTTAAAAGTACCCCTATCACCACCACCACCAGCATCACCGCTCCCTTCCCCCCCTCACCCTTTCACTATAAACAAAAGGGGACCCGTATCGCATCCTGTTTACCTCATCGAGAGAAAAGGAAAATAAAGAAGAAGAAGAAGAAGCAGCTTGAGGGTGAGAGAAGGGAGAGAGATAAAAAGGAGAGAGATAGAGAGAGAGGGAGGGAGATAAAAAGGGAGTCTGCATGGGTGGGTAAAGAAAAACTCTCTCTCTCTCTCTCTCTCTCTTTTCTCAGTTTTTCTTTCGTTCCATCTATCTATTTCTTTCTTCCATTTCTTCTTCCTTTCTTCCTTTCTTTCCCATCCATTCTTTCTCTTCCTTCCTTCCATGCCTCTTTCTCTTTTTTCTTCCAATTTTTCTTCATTTCTCTCCTCTCTTTCTTTTTAAATCCTTTCTTTCTTTCCCTTCCTTCTATTCATCTTTGTCTATTCTTTTTTCCAGTTCTTCATAATTTCCTTCAATTCTTTTCCATCCATTCTTTCTTCTTTCTTCTATCGCCCCTTCTCTCTCTCTCTCTCTCTCTCTCTCTCTCTCTCTCTCTCTCTCTCTCTCTCTCTCTCTCTCTCTCTCTCTCTCTCTCTCTCTCTCTCTCTCTCTCTCTCATACCAGGTGGACACGGGGCCTTGAGCCATAAACTATCTTTAGAGGAAGCCATCTCTCTTTATTTTCTCACATTTTTCTCTTTTCCGCTCTAATGTCCTTTTGTCTTTCGCGTTCTCTCTCTCTCTCTCTCTCTCTCTCTCTCTCTCTCTCTCTCTCTCTCTCTCTCACTCTCTCTCTCTCTCTCTCTCTCTCTCTCTCTCTTCTTCGTCTTTCTTTCTCTTCTTCTTCCCTTTTGTCCTCCTCCTCCTCCTTTTCCTCCTCCTCTTCCATTCTCTGTCTTCATTGCCATCAACGTCATTTTTTTTTCTTGTTCTTCGTCTTTCCTCATCTTCTCTTTCTCTTCCTCTTCCTCCTCCTCCTCCTCTTTCTTCTTCTTCCTCCTCTTCCTCCTTTCTCTCCTCCAATTATTTGTAAATGATCTTTTAATGCGATGAGCTTTAGATGTAATCCCAATGTTGTTACAAATGACTTTCTCTCTCTCTCTCTCTCTCTCTCTCTCTCTCTCTCTCTCTCTCTCTCTCTCTCTCTCTCTCTCTCTCTCTCTCTCTCTCTCTCTCTCTCTCTCTCTCTCTCTCTCTCTCTCTCTCTCTCTCTCTCTCCCGATTGCTTCACTAATTGCTGTCACGCTCTCTGTTAATATTTGGATTTACTTAAGGTGATGGAGCGAGCCATTACACAAATTAATAGTACTAGGAACAGCAACAACAATAATAATAATAATAATAATAATAATAATAATAATAATAATAATAATAATGATGATAATAATTGTGGTATCTTAATTACTGCGTTAACGTTTGTGATATAATTTTTTTTTTCGGTTGGATTAATTCATTGTGGAGGGAAATTGGTCTCTCTCTCTCTCTCTCTCTTATTTTATTATTCCCTTCTGTCATCTTTTCGTCTCTTCTTCTATTTCTTCTTTTTCTATATTCCTCCATTTGTCATTCTGTTTCACCTTCCAAATCCTTTCCATTACTTCCGCCTTTCAATCCCTTATTCTCCATCCATTCCCCTATTCATTCCATTTATTCATCTATTTCCCCTTTCTTTATTCCATTTTCTCCATACTCTTCCATTCGTCTCTATTTCACCTCCCAAATCCTTCCCTTTCCTTGTCTTTCAACCTCTCATTCTCTCTATCCTTCATTCTTTCCGTCCTTCCATCCTTGCATCTATTTCTCCGTTCTTCTATCCCTTCTCTACATTCTTCCCTTCATCTCTGTGTCCCTTATTCTTTATCCTTTCCTCTATTCTTTCCATCCTTTCATCCATTTCTCCCTTCTTCTCTACATCCTTCCCTTCATCTCTTCGTCCCAGCTTCCAATCAGTGGCGGGGGAGATGAGGTATTGTGCAGGTAATGAAGTTGGTGGCACAGGAACGCTGATTAGTGATCCGAGGTGGGCGGGCAGGTGGGCTCGAAGGGTGGACAGGAGGGACGGGAAGACGGACGGGAAGTGATGAGTCTTGTGCCGGTATGAAGGTGTGTATAGCAAGGTAGGGAATTGAATTGCTGGAAGGGTGTTTAAACTGGCTGCTCCGGGCGAGATGAGATTTTGATGGATGCTGCGGACGCGTGATGAGAAGGGAGAAGGTGTGTAGGATGCTAGTAACGAGGAGGTACTGGGTTGAAAGAAGAGGAAGAGGAGTGCGTAGGACGAAAAATAAGGAGAAAGCACTGAGTTGAAAGAAAAGGAAAGTAATGAGGAGGCAAGAGACAGAAAGAAGAGGAAGAGGAGTGCGTAGGAAAGAAAATAACGAGAAAGCACTGGGTTGAAAGAAGAGGAAGATGAATATGTAGGAGGAAAAGTAATGAGAAAGCGAGGGATAGAAAGAATATTAAGAGGAGTGTATGGGATGATAAGTAATGAGAAAGCACTGGGTAGAGGAGAGGCAAGAGGAAGAGGAGTAAACAGGAAGACAGATAATGAGAAGGGAAGTACAGAGCCAGACAGAAGAATACCTAGGAAGACAAGTAATGAGAATGGAATGAATGAATGGAAGAAAGAGAAGACGACGAAAGGAAGAAAAGTGAGGAGGATAGAAGTATAAAGTAAAAGAAAGAAAATGAGACCGAGAAAGAGGTGAAGGAAAACGTACAATGAGAATGCAAGAATGGGGTAAAAGGAAGAAAGATTGGGACAGTGGATGAGGTGGATAGATTGCGTAAAGGAAGATAAGTAATGAGAAAATAAAAACAGAGAAGAAAGAAGAGAGATAGAACGAAGAAAAGGAGTGTTAGAAAGCTAGTAATAGAAACGAAAACACAGAGTAGATTGAAGAGAAGGAAACAGAGGCAGAGACGAATAGAGCAAGAACATAGATACAGAAAAGGTGTTAAAATGACATACGTAGAGAAGAGAGCTGGAAGGGGATGACATTAATAGATAGATAAGGTAGATAGATGATTAACTAAGCCCTCAAACCGATAAATCACAGCCTAAATAACGACCCAGATAATGAGGATAAGATGAAAAATGAGATGCTGAAATGACGTGTGGGAGAGAGCGGGAAGGGGGTGTCATTGATAGATTGGATAGATAGATAAATAATAAGAGTTTTAAACCAATATAAGCCTTAGTATCTACCCAGCTGATAAGGATAAGATGAAAAACGAGATGCTAAAATGACGTGTAGGAGAGAGCGTAAAGAAGGTGTCATCAATAGATAGGATAGATAGATAGATAATAAGAGTTTTAAATCAATATAAGACTTAGTAACTACCTAGCTGATAAGGATAAGATGAAAAACGAGATGCTAAAATGACGTAGGAGAGAGCAGGAAGGGGGTGTCATTAATAGATAGGATAGATAGATAGATAATAAATGTTTTAAACCAATATAAGCCTAAGTATCTACCCAGCTGATAAGGGAAAGATGAAAAATGACAGCAACGGATGGGAAGAAGGAACCGGAAAAAGGGAGATCGAGGAAAATGGAAAGCAGATGGATGGGTTGAAAGATAGCCGTGGTGGTGATGGTGATGGATGAGGCGGCTGAAAGGGAAACGGAGGAGATGTTGAAGAGGGCAGGATGTAAGGATGACGGTAGATGGATGAAGGAATGGCTCAGTGGCGCTGTGGATAGATAGATTATTTATAGATATCCTCTTTAGGGTGGATGGAGGGACTAAAGAAGAGGAGGAGGAGGAGGAGCAGGAGGAGGATGTGGAAGTGATGTAAGCAGGATGTCAGTATCTATCTATCTATCTATCTGTCTGTTTTGTTATGTATCTCTTAATCTGTCCATCTATATATCTCTACAACCCCTATCCCCCCCTTCTCTCTCTCTCTCTCTCTCTCTCTCTCTCTCCCTTTCATTTCCCGCTAGAGAGACCGGTATCTGTCCAGCGCGTTAATTAGTAAGCCAGGTGTAAAAAACAAAGGTAATGCTCCAACTTGGCTAATGAAGACCGCACAGAGAGAGAGAGAGAGAGAGAGAGAGAGAGAGAGAGATATTATTATTATTATTATTATTATTATTATTATTATTATTATTATTATTATTATTATTTCTATTATTATTATTTTACTCTTGGCTTTATTTCCAACCAACTCCTCCTCCTCTTCATAATCACCATTCCATCTTCCTCCTCCTCCTCCTCCTCCTCCTCTTCCTCCTCCTCCTCCTCCTCCTCCTTCTCCTCGTATCCCAAATAATTGTTATCTGCTGAGGTACAAATTGAAGGCAAATACTTACATCATCCCTGTGCAAATGAGAGAGAGAGAGAGAGAGAGAGAGAGAGAGAGAGAGAGAGAGAGAGAGAGAGAGAGAGAGGTTGTTTGTAATCGCTGTTGTTTATATTGTTGTTTGAGGTAGTGAAATGCGAAGCGCCCGGACCGTAGAGTTTTTTCCGGGAGGGGGAGGGTCGAAAGCGGTGATTCCAGTATTATTGTTATTGTTGGGTGGTGCCTCGGCTTCTACTTCTATTACTGCTTCTACTGCTGTTACTTCTGTTATTGCTTCCTCTTGTTGTTGTTGTTGTTGTTCATGTTTTCGATGTTTTTGTTAAAGTTGTTTTCTTGTATTTGTTTTCTTTTTTTTTCTGCTTTTTTTCTGTGTTTTGCTATCATTCTATATCTCCATTTTTTTTATTTTCTTTGTTCTCCTTTTTCTTTTTGTTTTCCTTCTGCTACAGCTACTACTACTACTACTACTACTACTACTACTACTACTATTATTCCACCACCATCACCACCTCCAACACCACCAAAACCATCACAACCACCACCCCTACTACTAAAATTATCTTCTTTTAACCAATGCTACCATTCTAACAACCACCAATACTACCACCACCACCACCACTACCACAACCACCACCACCACCACGATCAAAGAAACTGAGGAAAAAACACGATATCTTTCCGATTCAGCTCCACAACACTTTTACAGAAAACGGAATCAATAACCTCACGAAGAAAACGGGACTTGGGTTGACCGCTTGAACCTCAGAGGATCAAAGTGGGGTTAGGTTCCTGATCCCTCGTCTGCCTCCTCCCCATCCTCTTTGCCTTCTTCTTTTCCTCCTTTCTTCCCTCTCTTTCCTTCCTTCCTTATCTCTTTTATCTCCAAATCCCCTTTCTCCTCCTCCTTCCTATCACTCAAGACTCTATCCTCTCTCTCTCTCTCTCTCTCTCTCTCCCCCCCCCCTCCTGGATGCTCAATTCAGTGCTTTAAATATTCATGTCTTCTATTGTTGCATTTTCTCTATATTTTTTTAGGTTGTAAATATATTCCATTTTTTAGGGTACCGACTTTTTTTCTATTTTTTTCGTTTATTTATTTTCCGGTCTGTCAGTGTGTGTGTGTGTGTGTGTGTGTGTGTGTGTGTGTGTGTGTGTGTCTAGCCGTTTGTTTGTCTGTCTGTCAGTCGTAAGGTTTGCATTATCATAGCCAGATGTAAACTGAGAGAGAGAGAGAGAGAGAGAGAGAGAGAGAGAGAGAGATTTGGTTTCCTTTTTGTTTATCCTTCATTTCTATTTTTCTCATTATTTTCTGGAATTGGATTTGCTTTTCATTACGAGCATCATATTTTGGCCTGTGTATCCAGGGATTATTTTCTCTCTCTCTCTCTCTCTCTCTCTCTCAAGAAGACAAACACAGTAATCTCATATTGATCTTGGAGCATTCATGGTTCCTTGCTTTCTCTCTCTCTCTCTCTCTCAAATACGAGTTATTGGTATCTTAATTGCTTTTGCCAAGAAACTAGGAAGTGCACACACATGCACGCACACACACACACACACACACACACACACACACACACACACACACACACACACACACACACACACACTTAGTTGTTCTTTATATACATTTACGAAGGAGAGAGAGAGAGAGAGAGAGAGAGAGAGAGAGAGAGAGAGAGAGAGAGAGAGGGGGTGGGGGAAATCGGATTGTCGGGAGAACTGTTTCAAATGACGGCAATTAAAGGATTAAAAGACAGAGAGAGAGAGAGAGAGAGAGAGAGAGAGAGAGAGAGAGAGAGAGAGAGAGAGAGAGAGAGAGAGAGACGTTGCAACGGACAGACAGCCAGACAGACCCATAGATAGACAGACAGACTGACTGACAGGCGGAATAACTGATGGGCAGACAGCAGACATCCTAATCAATTAACAGAGAGAGAGAGAGAGAGAGAGAGAGAGAGAGAGAGAGAGAGATGTCTCATAATAGCAGCAATTTCGAGACTTTTTTAGAAGAGGCTACCAGAGAGAGAGAGAGAGAGAGGAGGTTTCGTAATCGCTGCAACTTTAAGATTCCTCCAGAAGACGTCCCTAAAGAGAGAGAGAGGCGAGCCCAGCCATACTTAGAAACACTAGTCGCCTCTTTATCAATACAGAACGAGGACTTTCCAATTTTCCACTTCTTCGAACTTCAATTACTTTCGCACACTTTTAAACCCGTGTGGATAATCGGCCGTGTTCTTCAATTATTACCAACACAAAAAACAAAACAAATCCACCGTCCAACACAGAGACATTTTATGCATCCAAACGAAACTATCCAATCGTAAACAATACATAATGCTCAGGTTTTATACTCGACATAAGATGCTTAAGAGATACGAAAGAGATTAAGAGATTCTCACTTTGCTTATTAACTAACTCCTGTATCTTTTTCTGTGTGTGTGTGTATGTGTGTGTGTGTGTGTGTGTGTGTGTGTGTGTATGTGTGTGTGTGTGTGTGTGTGTGTGTGTGTGTGTGTGTGTGTGTGTGTGGTCATTGTTTATACTCGACATACGACATTTCTACTCGACATACGACACCTAAGAGATACTAATGACTTACGAAGGAGATGGTCAGATTCTGTTCTCGACATACGATATTTAAGAGATCTTAAAGACATACCAAGGAGATGGTCAACGTTTCTACCTGACATGCGATACTAAAGATTTTTCCTTTAAAGTTTCCTCTCATTCGTTGTCTGTAGTCATCATTTGTTTTGGGAACTTATAAACCCGCTCTGTCTATCGTATTTGGATTAGAAACTTACGAAAACCATTTATCTCTTCGATTTTCTGGGTGCGAGTATTGAACTGCCCCAAAGATAAACGAGAAAGAACATTCATGACAAAGATTTTCCTCTCATCAACCACAGATAAACCTCATAACAAAAATATACCTTCTACCAACTAAAACAAGCCCGAGACACATATTCCACTCACTAACCAAAAAGAAACCTCAATACAAACACACACGCACTTGTCCCACAGATGGCGATGCGTACCCTTGTCGAGCCCAATCCACGGGAACCTCCGAGTGTGCGTTGCTCTTTCCTTGCTTTGACACACCGCCCCGGGTTGCACTGTTACAGAATGGCCTCAGTCAACACGCTGTTATTACATTTAGCTGGCAGCCGTTTGGGGTGGGGGGTGGGGGGGGATGAGGGGCTGTGTTTAGTTTGCAGTCATGGAGAGAGAAGGAAGGAAAGGAGGGAGGGAGGAATGGAGGGAAATGAATAATGAAGGAAGGGAGGGAGGGAGCGATGAGGAAAGAAGGAAAGAAAGGAGGAAAGGGCGGAGAAAGAAAGAAACGAGGGAGAAGGAAGGAACGGAGGGATGAAGAAAGACGTAAAGGAGAGAGAAGAAAGGAAGTAAGGGAGGAAAAAAAAGAAGGAAAGGAGAGAGATAAAGGAAAGATTGGAGGAAGGGAAAGAAGGAAAGAGAGAAAGAGCATTTTAAGACTTAAGCCATGAAAGATAATTAAGAAAGGAAAGAAAAGGAAAAGGAAAAGAAAGGAAAGGAGAGAGGAAAAAACACAAGAGGGAGGAAGGGAAGGAAGGAAAGAGAGAACATATTCAAGGTACAAGGCCAAAAAGAGAAGAAAAAAGAGGGAAAGGGAAGCCAAATGAAGAGAAAAGAGTAATGAAGAAAGGAAGGGAAAGAGAGAGAGAGAGGGAGAGCATATTAAGAGGAAAATGCTGTAAAAGGGGGAATAAAAGAGAGAGAGAGAGAGCAGTAAATGGAGTGAAAGTCGTGAAAGAAAGAAAGAATAGAGTGAGAAAGGGGAGGGAAGGAGGAGTTGAAGGAGGAAGCAAGTAATAAAAAAAGGGAAGAGCGGGAGAGAATGGTAAAAGAGAGAGAGAGAGAGAGAGAGAGAGAGAGCAGTAAAAGGAGAGAGAGTCATGAAAGAGAGAAGAAATAGAGTGAGAAAGAGGAGGGAAAGAGGAGATAAAAGGAGAGAGGTCATGAAGAGAGGGAGGGAGAGAGGAAGAAGGAGAGTTGGTCATTTGCTAACAGGGAGGGAGGGAGAGAGATGGAGAGAGAGAAAAGAAGTGAAAGAGAGAAAGGAGAGAGAGGAAAAAAGGGAGATTAATGGTTCTTGTACTCCCTAACTTTTAACACTTTCTCTCTCTCTCTCTCTCTCTCTCTCTCTCTCTCTCTCTCTCTCTCTCTCTCTCTCTCTCTCTCTCTCTCTCTCTCTCTCTCTCTCATTCTTATTTCTTTTCTTCCTCTTTAAATCCTGTTATCAATTCTCTCTCCTCTCCTTCCGTTCCTCTTTTCCTTCTTTAGATTTCTTTTTTCCACCTTTTCTTCCCTTCTTTCCTCCCTTCCTTCCTTTCTTCCTTCTTTCCTTCAATTCCTCAACTCCTTCGTGTTTCCCTCATTATTTCCTTCCATCCCATGACTCACTTTCACTCTCACTCACTCAGGTATTTTTCACGCGACACTTCTCTCCCTCACACTTGTCTAATTAAACCCCACAGAGTTAACGGATTCTCACCTTGCTAATTAACTAACACCTGTATCTTTCTTTCCGCGCGTGTGTGTGTGTGTGTGTGTGTGTGTGTGTGTGTGTGTGTGTCTGGACCAGTCACTGACCAGGTATTAGTGGCTCACCTGGCTGTCTCATTAAGTAATTAAGCCCCGCAGTCAGGTGTTATGCTGTCATTATCACCTCTGTGCCTCCTTGTTAATTGGCACTCTCTTCACCCGCTTCATTATTAATTAGTCTGTCGGTCGCTTTAGAATGTCGTTTTTTTCTTGTATTTTTTTCCACTTGTTTTTTGGCTCTTTTGTGTTTTTCTTCATTTCATGTTTTTCCTCGTTTGTGAATTTTTGTGGGTTTATTTTTTTCACTCCTCCTCCTCCTCCTCCTCTTTCTTTTTCTCGTCCTCTTTCTCTTCTTTCTTGTTTTTTTTTCCTGTGTTTTTGGTTTCGAGTTTTCTCTTTAATTCGTTTTTTTCTTGTTTTTGAATTTCTGTGAGTTCGTTTTTTTCACTCCCTCCTCCTCCTCCTCCTCCTCCTCCTTCTTTTCCTCTTCCTCCTCTCTCCTTGTTTTTTTCTGCTTTTGTTTTGTTTTACGATTATTATATTTTTCTTGCTTATGAATTTCTTTGGGTTTGTTTTTCCACTCCTCTTCTTCATCCTCCACTTTCTCTTTCTTTTCCTCTTCCTCCTCTTTCCTTCATGTTTTTTTTTCCTTTTTGCTTTTTTTATTTCGTTTTTTTCGCCTTTATGAATTTTTTTTTCACTCCTCCTCCTCCTCCATTCACAGTCAACTTCTTTGTTATCGAATTTAGTCTTCACTCTTAAACCATTTCTTCTTCCTCCTCTCCATTATCTCATTCTTTCTTCTCTCCGTCTGAGTTTCCTTTCTTATCTCTTCTTCCTCCAAGACTCCCTCCTCCAACACTTCTCCTCTTCTTAAACATTTCATCCAACACTCTATTATCTCATTCATTCTCCTCTTGATCTCAATTTGCTCTTCTTTTCTCTATTCTTCCTCCGATTCGCCCTCTTCCTCCTCCTCCTCCTCCTCTTCTTCTTCTTCCTCCTCCTCTTCATAGTCAACAAAAACGTGAACATTTATCAGGAGGAACAGCGGATGAAAAGGTGTGGTGTTGTTGTGGTGGCGGTGTGGTGGTATTGTGGTGGTGGTGGTGGTGGTGGTGTGTCGCCGCCCCGCTATGTAACACGGAATTATGGCGCCGCTCTTTCCTTCCTTCCGGTTTGTGTTGTGGAGAATTTCTGGGAGTGATATTCTCATTTTTTTTTCTTTTTTCGTTTGTGTTTTTGTCATGTTTTTCTTTCCCTATCTTCCTTATTTTTCTCTTTTATCTTTTCCCTTCTACTTTTGTTATTTATTTTGCTGTTCTTTCTTCCTTTTCTTCCCTCTTTTTTTATTCTATTTATTTCCTTCTTTCTTCCTTTATTTCCCCTTTAGTTAGTTTTTTTTTTCGTTTTTATTGTTTGTCATTTTTTTCCTTTCTTTCCTTTCTTCTTCCTTTATTTTCCCTCTTCTTTTGTTCTTTATTTTGCTGTTCTTCCTTTTTCTTCCTTCATTTGTTCAATATTCTCCTGTTTCTTTCCTTTATTCTTCTTTTGATTTTCCTTTTGTTTTGTTCTTTTCTATTTTTCTACTTTTTTCTTTATTTATTTTCTCGTTGTTTATGCTGTTTATCATGTTATGCATTTCCTCTTCTTTGTTTCTTTATACTTCCCTGTTTATCTATTTTCTGCCTTTCATTTCCTTTCTTCCTTTATTTTCCTTTTGTTTCTGTTATGTATCTTTCTATTCCTTTCCTTCCTTCTACCTCTACTTTCCCCTTATTTTGCTCCTTTTTCTGCTTTACCCTTTCCTACTACTGTCAACATCACTACTACTACTACTACTACTACTATTACTACTACTACTACACCATTCAACCTCCCCTCCAGATCAATAGCCTTCCTCACCCTCCTCGTTATCTCGTGCCATTTAACCAATCTTCTTTAGTAGTGCCTTGTTACCAGTTATTGCCTCGGGTCTGGTTGTGTGTCATTCCTTTCCATTTGCCTAACATGCTACACTTCCCTTTCCCCGTCCTTTCCCCTCTCTCTTTAAACCGTCTACTGTGGCCACGTTAGTATCAGTTAGCCACTCTTTTATAACCCGGGTATGTTACTTTACGCCACATCACATTGGTATAAACTCCCATTCACTCTTTAAATCCTCTGCTATAACCTCAGTAATATCAGTAAGCCACACTTTTATAACCAGGGTATGTTACTTTACGCCACATCACATTGGTATAAACTCCCATTCACTCTTTAAATCCTCTGCTATAGCCACACTAGAATCAGTTAGCCACACTTTCATAACCAGGGTATGTTACTTTACGCCACATCACATTGGTATAAACTCCCATTCACTCTTTTTAAATCCTCTGCTATAGCCACACTAGAATCAGTTAGCCACACTTCTCTAGCCTGGGGTTGTTACTTTACGCCACCCCAAATTATGAAGTAACAAAACATACCATATTACATAACATCACATTAGAATTGCTCCCTCTCCCTTCCTTGCGCAACAAATCCTACGAAGAAAGGCTTTCTACCCTTAACATGTTCTCTCTTGAGAAACGTCGCCTCCGAGGAAAACTGATCGAATGTTTTAAAATACTTAATGGTTTCACGAATGTAGACAGATCAACATTGTTTATGATCGATGACACTTTGCGCACGAGGAACAATGGCGTAAAACTCAGATGTAGACAAGTAAATTCAGACTGCACCAAATTTTTCTTCACCAACGTTGTAGTGCGAGAATGGAATAAGCTTCCACCGTCAGTGGTCCAGTGTAACACGATTGACTCCTTCAAAAATAAGCTCGACCGTCACTTCCTTCAACTTAATATCAACTAGAGTAGAAATGCAACGTTTTGGAGTCTTCTGATTAATGTAAAATCACTTAAGT
>NC_066567.1:7709984-7722484 GCF_024679095.1 Eriocheir sinensis | reverse complement strand
CACACACACAAGGAGGAAGGAAGAGGGAAAACCACAGCTCCTAGTATATCCCCAGTATTGTTGGAGGAGGAGGAGGAGGAGGAGGAAAAGGAAGACGAGGAGGAGGAAGAAGAGGAATTATAATTATGTAAATGAGACCCATCACACAACCCTCTCGCCCCCCTTCCCCCCCTTCCGTACCTGTCCTTGCATTCACCTGTCCCCCCTTCCCCCCCTCCTCCTTTTCCTCCTCCTCCTCCTCTCCCCCCTTTCGGCTCGTCTCGTCACACCTGTAATTAATGCGTGCCTCGGGGGCCGCAGGACTCTATTAAAGTGGATTGGGCTGAGGGCGCCTTCACCTGGATGACGCAGATTTTGTTTGTGTTCCACCTCGCTTTCAGACCTTGGGGCATGAGACTTCGCAGTTACTTATATGTTTATCAGACTTTTTTTTTTTTTTACAGCTAAGGAGACAGCTCAAGGGCGCAAAGAAAAAATAAATAAAAAGAAGGCCCGCTACTCACTGATCCCGAACAGAGGTTAAAGGAGTGTCCAAAATCAGAGGTCAATTTCGGGAGGAGAGGTGCCCTGATACCTTCTTATGCTTCGTGTTATTATTTTTTTTTTGGTTGGGGGCGTTTTTTCTTGGTATTTTCTTCTTCTTTTGTTTCTTATTGCGTTTTTTTTTTCTTCTATCACTTGCATTCATATCTCGGTGCATTATGCTTCGCCGTTACGTATATATTTATGAGACATTTCTTTTCTTTTATTTTTTTTTATTTTTTGGGATTTTGGTTTGTGTATTTTCATTTTTTGCTTTGTTTCTCACTGTGGATTTTTTTTATTTTTATTTCACCTGCATTCAGATCACATTTATCAGACTTTTTTTTGGGGGGGGAAGGGTTGATTGGTTTGGGTATTTTCATTTTTGCTTTGTTTTTCACTGCGGATTTTCTTTTCTTCTTCTTTATTTCACCTGCATCACATTCAGGTGCATCAGCCTTCGTCATCATGTATATATTTATCAGACATTTATTTTCTTTTTCTTTTATTTTATTTTGGGGGTTTTGGGTTTGAGTATTTTCATTTTTGCTTTGTATCTCACTGCGGATTTTTTTTTTTATCTCACCTTCATTTATATTCAGGTGCATCAGACATTGCCGTTTTCATATATTTATCAGACTTATGCTTCATTTCTTTATTTATTTACTTCTTGATTTGTATCTTATGCTTCAGTTAATTTGTTTTCGCGTTTATCTTTTATTTTTATTTTTTACTTCTCCTTTGCCTTGTGTCTCACCGTGCAGGTTGTTTGTGTCTCACCCGCATTCCTCTCTGTGTGCGTCATCCTCCACCTTGACACATATATTTTCATGCTTATGC
The DNA here is from genome assembly GCF_024679095.1 of Eriocheir sinensis. NCBI lineage: Eukaryota > Metazoa > Arthropoda > Malacostraca > Decapoda > Varunidae > Eriocheir > Eriocheir sinensis. The sequence continues at coordinate 7,721,122 of NC_066567.1, read as the reverse complement.
TTCAATTTACTCTATTTCTCCCCCTTGTTTTGACAATTTCGTGTCTGGGTATTTCATTTTTGGCTTGGTGTGTCCGCAGAGTTTTTTTTGTTTTGGTCCCTCTACTTTCATCTTTCCTAATATTTATCATTCCTATTATTCTTGCGTTCTTCCTAGTTATGTTTTTTTCTCTATATTTTTTTTGTTTTGTTTATTGAGTCCTACGGAAGCTAAAGTTAGTGAGGGCAGACAGACAGATAAACAGACAGACAGACAGACATAGATGTTAACTAATGACAATTATGACAACCTTCCGTAACCTATAGATATGATAATACTGATTGATTTTGTTTATATATACGTTCGTCCGTGTGTGTGTGTGTGTGTGTGTGTGTGTGTGTGTGTGTGTGTGTGTGTGTGTGTGTGCGCTACCTGTGTTGTGTGGGGCAGGTAATGGACAGGTGTTTGTGCCTGTTCATACCTGCTTAAAATGTTTACTCAGGTGAATCGAAAGAAATTTATCATCCTCATCAACTCTCTCTCTCTCTCTCTCTCTCTCTCTCTCTCTCTCTCTCTCTCTCTCTCTCTCTCTCTCTCTCTCTCTCTCTCTCTCTCTCTCTCTCTCTCTCTCTCTCTCTCTCTCTCTCTCTCTCTCTCTCTCTCTCTCTCTCTTTATCTGTGCTTTCTCCTTTCCTTCCTTCCTTCCCCCTCCTCTCTCTCCCCCTCTCCCCTTGTTTATCTCTCTCTCTCTCCCTCCCTCCCTCCTCTCTCTCCCTTCTCTTCCTCGTTTCCTTTCAACAACAACAGCCTCTTTTACTTTTTTTTTTACTCTCTCTCTCTCTCTCTCTCTCTCTCTCTCTCTCTCTCTCTCTCTCTCTCTCTCTCTCTCTCTCTCTCTCTCTCTCTCTCTCTCTCTCTCTCTCTCTCTCTCTCTCTCTTTTCTCTTGTACGTTACATATCAGCTTTAATATTTGAAGTTTACAATTCAATATTACTACTACTACTACTACCACTACTACTACAAACAAACAAACAAACAACAAACAAAGTCATCAAAGAAGCATTAAAATTCCACTCAGGGCTTAAAAAGTGAAATCGGAATGAGGAAACGAAAAAAAAAATATATAACAACTCGCTTTCTAAATTTTTAAAACAATACAACACTTTTACCAACACCGCGGCGAGACCTTTATGGGAGCGGAGAAAGGTGAAAGCCATTAGGCCATTAGGTCGACTGTTCCCCGCGCCACAACACAGCACTCGGCCTTCCTTGCTGACTACTAATGCTGCCCTCTTTTCTCCACACCTGGCGACTCCCCTCACACCCTTTCCTGCTTGCTCCGCCCCTTCCCGTCCATTCATTTATATAGTTCTCGCCTCTTGTATACTCCTAATGCAACCTTTCTTTCTATATACCTACGACTACACTCACCATTTTCTCTTTACTCTCCTCCTCCTCCTCCTCCTCCATTTCTTCTATAGTTTTCATCTGCTTTTTCCCTCATTCACTCTAATATCACTCCTATCTTCTGTTAACTCCACTTTTCCATTCCTTTCTGCTGTAGTTCTCTCCTTCTCACCTGCTAATCCTTTTTCCACATACCCTCTGACTTCATTTCTACCTACCCCTGTTACTCTACTCTCATCTATTCATTTCTATAGTTCTCACCTCTTGAAGACTCTTAGTGCTGCCCTTTTTTTCTATATACCTAGGGGCTACTCTCTCACACCCTTACCTGTTAACTCCTTCTCATTCATTCCTTCTCCTCGATAGTTTTCATCTCTTGCTTCTCCCTCATACACTACCCTACTCCTGGTCACTCCTCTCCTCCGCCTTACTTCCACACTCCTTAGCTTGTCATTTCCCCCTCTACACGTCTGCCCCCTCCCACTCACCCACTCCAGTCCACTCAGTCCACTCCAAACCCTTCCTCCACTCTACCGTCCGACTCCACAGCCTCACTATCCATTCCACGTGTTCGTACCCCATTCTCACGTTTGTTTTCTGTTTTTCCTCCTCCTACTTCTCCTCCTCTTCCTCCTCCTCCTCCTCCTCATCTTCGTCTTCCTCCCGTTCTCTCCTGTTCTCCCTCTTCCTCATTTCCTCTTCCTTTCCTTCCCTCTTCCCTTCCGAGCTCGTTTGAGGGGCCATTATGTACGTTTGGGACTGTTTAATTACACACACACACATACACACACACACACACACACACACACACACACATACTTGGGGTGATGTAAGCGAGTTGGCTCATGATCATGGTGTGTGTGTGTGTGTGTGTGTGTGTGTGCATAGCTAGCGTTCTGTTTGGCGGATTTAATTAAAAGGAAGGAGGGAGGTGAGATAAAGGAGAGAGAGAGAGAGAGAGAGAGAGAGAGAGAGAGAGAGAGAGAGAGAGAGAGAGAGAGAGAGAGAGAGACTAATGAGATTTAATTTAAACACTCGGCTGCTTGGTGTTTTAAAAGGAGGAAATGTTTATTAAAATCTCACGAATGTTTGTTGATAAGGAGTAAATATTGATACGAGAAAAGGGGTATGAAAAGGGGGAGGAGGAGGGAGAGTGGAGGAAAGAAAGAAATGTGGAGAAAAAGAAGAGAAAGAGACGGTAAGGGAGACGTTCCTGCTCTCCCGAATAAAGCAGAACCAACATTTTTTCTTTTTTTTTTCCTTTTCTCACTTTCATCATCGTTTCCTTTTTCGTGTTTTGTCTCCTATATCTTCTCTTCCTCTTCCTCATTCTTCCGTTTCCTCTTTACTTTTCATCATCTCTCTCTTCCTTTCAACTTTCTTTCTCCTTTTTCTTCTTTTCCTCGTGTTTTTCCATCGTTTTTCTTTTCCTTTTCAACTTTTTTCTCTCCTTTTTCTTCTCCTCTTCTTCGTATTTGTCTTTCTCTTTCCTTTTTACTTTTCATCTTCTCTCTCTCTTCCTTTCAACTTTCTATCTCCTTTTTCTTCTTTTCCTCGTACTCGTCCTCTTTTTTTTTTTTACTTTTCCATCGTTTTTCTCTTTTTCTTTTTAGCATTTTTACTCCTATTTCTTCTCCTCTTCCTCTTCCTCTTTCTTCTCTTTCCTTTTTACTTCATCTTTCCCTTCTTATTTTCAACTTTCTTCTCCTTTTTCTTCTTTTCCTCTTCCTCTTCCTCGTCGTTAGTCTCCGTTTCCTACTTATCTTTCTCCTCCTCCTCCTCCTCCTCCTCCTCCTCCTCCTCCTCCTCCTCCTCGACGCCTCCTCTCAATACTTTCATCTCAAGCGTTGCATCGAATCAGAACTCCTCTAATCCGCGATCCAATTCCATCTCCAGCTTCTACATATTAATTTATTCAGATATTTATGAATTTTTGATGTCCGTGTAATTATTAATGAGGTACTGTGTAAGCGTGAATTATGTTTTTTTTTTTTTGTGTTGGTATATTTTCTTACTCGTTTTCCTGTTTCTTTTTTTGTCGTTATTTCTTTTTTTGTCGATGTTATTTTTTTTTCTTGCTCTTGTTCTTGTTATTTTTTCATCTTGTTTATTTTCTCGGTCTTCTTCTTCTTCTTCTTCTTCTTCTTCTTCTTCTTCTTGAATTACTACATTTTAAAGAGAAGAAATAAAAAAAACGAAAAATATGAGATGACGAAATTATAATAAAAATGATTGAAAATATTTGAACATAGGAACTGACACACACACACACACACACACACACACACACACACACACACACACACACACACACACACACACACACACACATGTACGTCAGGGGCAGGTATGGATATTGCTTGTTGTCGACCTTTTTAAACTCCTATAATTTCCTGAAGTCCAGATTTTCGCTTCAATAGTCAAAGAAATGAGGAGGAGGAAGAGGAGGAGGAGGAGGAAGAGGAAGAGGAAGAGGAGGAGGAGGAGGAGAGAAAAATTGGATGTGATGTCGGGATAAAGTTGCCGATATCTTCACTTCTTCCTGACTCTTCTTCTGCTTCTCTTCCTCCTCCTCCTCCTCCTCTCGCCCCTTCCTCTAATTCATGTCATCTCACTTATTTCCTTTTCCTTTTTTGGGTCGTCTTTCTTCATTATCTCATTCTTTTCACTTTGCTCTATTCCTCCATCTCTTTCGTTTTCTTCTTCCTTTTCCCATTTATTTCCTCCTCCTTTTTTGGGGTCTTCTTTTTCCATTTTCTAATTCGTTTCAGTTTTCTCAATTCTTCTATTTCCTCTTTCGTTTTTCTTCTTCCTTTTCATATTTTCTCTCATTTTGTTTTTCCTGCTTTTTCGCCTCAATTTTTCTTCCTATTCCTTCTCGTCTTTTTTTTTTTTTCTCATTTTCTCATCTGCTCATTTTTGGGTCTTCTTTTTTCATCATGTATTTCGTTTCACTTTTCTTTATTCGTCTTATTTCCTCTTTCGTTTCCTTCTTCCTTTTTTTAATTTTCTCTCATTCTGTTTTTCTGCTTTTTTGTCTTTCTCAATCTCTCTCTCTCTCTCTCTCTCTCTCTCTCTCTCTCTCTCTCTCTCTCTCTCTCTCTCTCTCTCTCTCTCTCTCTCTCTCTCTCTCTCTCTCTCTCTCTCTCTCTCTCTCTCTCTCTCTCTCTCTCTCTCTCTCTCTCTCTCTCTCTCTCTCTCTCTCTCTCTCTCTCTCTCTCTCTCTCTCTCTCTCTCTCTCTCTCTCTCTCTCTCTCTCTCTCTCTCTCTCTCTCTCTCTCTCTCTCTCTTATTCTTTTAATCTGTTCCTTATTAATTCTCCCTTCTTTTGTCTTTTGATCTTTTGTTCTCTCCTCCTTCCTCTTTATTCATTTTTTCTTCCTTATCATATTTTATCATTCTTTAATTAAAATCATGTTTCGTCTTTCTCCAGTTCCGTTACTTTTCTCTTATTTCAACATTATTCCAACTTTTCTTACTAGTGTTTTTACCCTCAACTTTTTTCCTCATTATTTTCTTCATCTTTTTCTTCTCATTTTCTTCCCACTCTTTCTCAATTTCCTCTTTCTCTAATTTTGTTTTTTCTCATATTTCAACATAAATCTCACTTTTCTTTGTTTATTTTTCATTCTCTCTCTCTCTCTCTCTCTCTCTCTCTCTCTCTCTCTCTCTCTCTCTCTCTCTCTCTCTCTCTCTCTCTCTCTCTCTCTCTCTCTCTCGAATTCTGTTATATTCCTCCGATTTCAACATAATTCTCACTTTTCATTAGTTTTATTTTTCTCTCTCTCTCTCTCTCTCTCTCTCTCTCTCTCTCTCTCTCTCTCTCTCTCTCTCTCTCTCTCTCTCTCTCTCTCTCTCTCTCTCTCTCTCTCTCTCTCTCTCTCTCTCTCTCTCTCTCTCTCTCTCTCTCTCTCTCTCTCTCTCTCTCTCTCTCTCAGGTGTTTGCTCTTACCTGGCCCGACTAATTAGTGGAGCCCCTTAGGAAACCCTCAGACGAAAGAAAATGTAACTTTACTTTAATTGAGAGAGAGAAGAAAAATTAAGTTCTCATGACCAAGAAAATTATCGTAGTCTTGCTATTAATATTTCTTTTCTTTTTTATTGTTTCTTCGATTTATTATTATTATTATTATTATTATTATTATTATTATTATTATTATTATTATTATTATTATTATTATTGCCTCTGATATAACTTCCATCTTTTATTCCTTCGTCTAATTTCTTTTCATATTTATTTTCTTATTTCTAGAGAGGAAGATAGATAGATAGATAGATAGATAGAGATAAATAGATAGATAGATAGATAGATGGAGATAAATAGATAGAGAGAGAGAGAGAGAGAATATAAAACTAATAGGAAAAGTGAAAATAATGTTGAAAATAAAAGAGAAAAGTTATAGAATTTGACAAAGACGAAAAATGATTGAAATTAAATAGCGATAAAATGAAGGTGAGGTAGAGAAAAGGAGTAAAGAATAAAGAGGAAGGAACAAAAGCTCGAAAGACAAAAGAAGGGGGAATGAATAAGGAACAGATTAAAAAAACAAGAAAAAGAAGAGAAAGAACGAGAAGAAATTGTGAGATTAAATGTATTGATTTTAATTTAAGTTCATGACCCGAAAAATAATCATACTTTTGGTAATATTTTTTTCTTATTGTTATTGTATCAGTATTGCCTCTATTAATAAGTCCCATCTTTTCTTTCTTCCTCTAATTTATTTTCATGTTTATTTTCTTATTCTTGAGAGAGAGAGAGAGAGAGAGAGAGAGAGAGTAAGCAAAATAATCGTAGTTTTGGTAATACTTTTTCTGTGTTATTTTTTTTTCTGTCACTGAAAATAACTTCCATCTATTGTCTCTTCCTCTAATTTATTTTCATGTTTATTTTCTTATTCGAGAGAGAATCGTACTTCTGGCGATATTTTATTTTCTTTTTAATTATTTTTCTTTATTGCCACTAATATAACTTCCATCTAGTATTTCTTCATCTAATCTCCTTTCATGTGTATTTTTCTTATTCTAGAGAGAGATTTCGCAAAATAATCATAGTTCTAGTAATATTTTGTCTTCATTATTGTTTCTCTCAATTTCCCTCATTTATTTCTCCTTCTAATTTCTTCTCGTGTTCCCCTTTCTTATTCCCAGACGTTCCCCGCGCTCAATTATGCTTCCCGGCGCCTTATCTTTTCGCGGAATGTTTTGAAATTGCTTGTAATACCGGGTCATATTTCACTTTTATTGCGGGTAATTATATATACATTTCTCTTGCGTCGTCACTCACTCGGCCTCTCTCTCTCTCTCTCTCTCTCTCTCTCTCTCTCTCTCTCTCTCTCTCTCTCTCTCTCTCTCTCTCTCTCTCTCTCTCTCTCTCTCTCTCTCTTCTCTCTTTCTCACCTCCTTTCAGTTTTCTTCCTCTTCCTCTTCCTCATTTTTCCCTTTTCCTTCCTTCCTTCCTTCCCTTTCTCCCTTCTTCCTCTTCTATGATAAATGTCTTCCTATCAACATGTTCACTTCTCTCTCTCTCTCTCTCTCTCTCTCTCTCTCTCTCTCTCTCTCTCTCTCTCTCTCTCTCTCTCTCTCTCTCTCTCTCTCTCTCTCTCTCTCTCTCTCTCTCTCTCTCTCCCTATGCTACCAGATCCGCTTCTATATCTTTAAACTTCAGTCTCTTTCATGGAGGTTATTGGCTGGCGATCGCGAGTCCAGCACGGGATCAAACCTTGGGGAACGATGCACATTTATCACATCACTTTTCCATACTTTAAAATTCCACCACCCCGATCCTTCGCCGTTCCCTCAGTCCCCTCTGTCTCCCCACCCTTCCTCTCCCTTTTTCTTCCTCCCTACTCTTCCTTCCCTTCGTCTACTTCCCATCCCTTCTTTTCCCTCCCCTTCCATTCCCTCCTCACCATTTTCCCTTTCCTCTCCTTCCCTCCCCTTCCCTTTCCCACCCTTCCTTTCCCTCCTTCTCCTTCCCTTTCCATCTCCCCCCCTGCCTTCCCATCCCTCCATCCCTTCCCTCTCCTTCTCTTCCCTTCCCTCTTCTTTCCCCTCCCTCCACCACCATCCCCATCCCTTCCCCTAACTCTCCATTCTTCCCATCCCTTCCCCTCCAGCTCCCTTCTTTCCCTCCTTCCCCCCTTTCAAACGAGGCCCTTAAGTTCTTCTCACCTCCGTAAATCAAGGTGTTCCAAGTCCAAGAGAGAAGAATGCCAGTAATCTTTTTCCGTCATGCTTACGAGAGCCGCTCCACGTAAGGCTGAATTCCTCTTACCCGGCCATACCTTCCTCTCAGCCTTCGAGGAGTTTTGGGGAAGTTTGCAGCAGGCCGCCTCCTTCACCTGCTTCTCGCCTAGGTAATATTTTCTTGATACTCTGGACTTGGTTTGCGGCCCATGCGGTTATTTATTTATTTATTTATTTTGTTTTGTGCTACACGTCATGGAAGCTGTATATTTTTTGTCTTCATTATCTCTCGTTCCTGTTTCTCACTTTTCGGTTGTTTCTCTCCTCTATTACTCTCGTTTTCATCATCTTTGTTTATTCTTTTTAACCTTTTTCTTCTTCCTCGTCCTCTTTCTCGCTCTCCTTCTTTCGATCTTCTTTTCCTAATATTTTTCTCCCGTTTCTCACGTTTTCATCATCCTTTTTTATTCTTTTTTAACTTTTTTCTTCTTCCTCCATTTCCTCCTTGTCCTCTTCTTCAGTTTTCTTCTTTCGATCTTCTTTTCCTAATATTTTTCTCCCGTTTCTCACGTTTTCATCATCCTTTTTTATTCTTTTTTTAACATTTTTCTTCTTCCTCCTTTTCCTCCTTGTCCTCGTCTTCAGTTTTCTTCTTTCGATCTTCTTTTCCTAATATATGTTTTTCTCTCCTGTTTCTTACGTTTTCATCCTTTTTTATTCTTTTTAACTTTTCTTCTTCCTCCTTTTCCTCCTCGTCCTCTTCTTCAGTTTTCTTCTTTCGATCTTCTTTTCCTAATATATGTTTTTCTCTCCTGTTTCTCACGTTTTCATCCTTTTTTTATTCTTTTTCAACTTTTCTTCTTCCTCCTCTTCCTCCTCATCCTCTTCCTCAGTTTTCTTTTCTCGATCTCCTTTTCCTAATCTTTCTTTCTGTCTCTTTTCTGTTTCTCACGTTTTCATCCTTTTTTATTCTTTTTTAACTTTTCTTCTTCCTCCTCTTCCTCCTCATCCTCTTCCTCAGTTTTCTTTTCTCGATCTCCTTTTCCTAATCTTTCTTTCTGTCTCTTTTCTGTTTCTCACGTTTTCATCATCTTTTTATTCTATTTAACTTTCTTTTCTTCCTTCTCTTCCTTCTCTTCCTTTTCCTCGTCTGCTTTCTCGGTTTCCTTTCCTTGATCTTTTCTTAATAATTCTTTGTGTGTTTTCTGTTTTTTATGCTTTTTAACTTTTTTTTTCTCCTCCTTTTCCTCCTCGTCCTCCTCGTCTCCTTTCTTGGTCTTCTTTTCTCGATCTCCTTTTCTTCGTAATTCTCTGTCTCTTCTCTGTCTTTTTTTCACGTTTTCATCATCTTTTTATGCTTTTCAACTTCTTTCTCTTCCTCCTCGTTGTCTTTCTCTCTTCACTCACAATTGTATTCACTCCTAGAAAGTCACACAGTATAGTAGGAGAAGTAGGAGGAGGAGGAGGAGGAGGAGGAAGAGGAGGAGGAGGGGGAGAAGAATTAATAAGAAGGCAAACAGTGAATGAAGTCTGATAGCTCGTGCCCAATCACCACGCGTACGAAGAGGAGGAGATTGGGCCTCGATACAGGTATACACGTGACGAGCCCAGCGTCCAGTCATAGCCCGGGAGGAACACATACCGATATTGCTTAAGATCAAAAGGAAGGCTGGACAAAGGGTTAAGGGCAGGGTCAATGTACGGGAAACTAATTTAACTATAAAAAGGGTCAAGTTAGCTCAATATCTGGAGTTCTAAGAGTGAGAGAAGAAACAGAATCATAAGCAAGGCTGGGGAAGGTTAAGGAGAGGCACATTTTAAGGGAGACTAACTTAGGACAGAAATGGACAGTTTAGTTCAGTAATAGAAGTTTTTAGAGTGAGGAAAGAAACAGGGTCGTTAGGAAGAATTGAGAAAAGGTTGTGGTCAAGGAAAGCTTATGGGAGACTAGCTTAAATATAGAAAGGGATATTTTAGTACAATAATTGAAGTTCTAAAAGAGTGGGGGAAGAAGTGGGATCGTTAGGAAGAATGTAGAAGGGGTTAAGATCAGGGACAGCTTATGGAAGACTATTTTAAACAAAGAAAGTGTCATTTTAGCACAGAAATTGGAGTTCAAACAATGATTTAAGGATAGAAAGGATCAGTTTAGTTCAGTTATGGAAGTTCTAGGAGTGAGGAAATAAACTGGACCACAGGAAAGACTGGAAAACAAGTTGAGGTCATGGACAGCTTATGGGAGACTAATCTAAACAGAGAAAGTGTCGTTTTAGCACAGAAATTGGAGTTCAAACATGATTTAAGGACAGAAAGGGTCAGTTTAGTTCAGTTATGGAAGTTCTAAGACTGAGGAAAGAAACGGTATCACAGGAGAGACTGGAAAACAAGTTGAGGTCAAGGACAGCTTATGGGAGACTAATTTAAACAAAGAAAGTGTCATTTTAGCACAGAAATAGGAATTATAACAGTAATTTAAGGACAGAAAGGGTCAGTTTAGTTCAGTAATGGAAGTTCTAAGACTGAGGAAAGAAACAGGATCATAAAAAAGACTGGAAAACAAGTTGAGGTCATGGACAGCTTATGGGAGACTAATTTAAACAAAGAAAGTGTCATTTTAGCACACAAATTGGAGTTCAAACATGATTTAAGGACAGAAAGGGTCAGTTTAGTTCAGTTATGGAAGTTCTAAGACTGAGGAAAGAAACGGCATCACAGGAAAGACTGGAAAACAAGTTGAGGTCAAGGACAGCTTATGGGAGACTAATTTAAACGGAGAAAGCGTCGTTTTAGTACAGTAATTAGAGTTCAGACAGTAATTTAAGGACAGAATGGATCAATTTGGTTCAGTAATGGGCGTTCTAAGAATGAGGAAAGGAAGAGGATCACAGGAAAGTCTGGAGAAGAGGTTAAGATCAGAAAAAGCTTCAGGGAGACTAATTTAAACAGACAGGGTCGTTTTAGTACAGTAATTAGAGTTCAGACAGTAATTTAAGGACAGAATGGATCAATTTGGTTCAGTAATGGGCGTTCTAAGAATGAGGAAAGGAAGAGGATCACAGGAAAGTCTGGAGAAGAGGTTAAGATCAGAGAAAGCTTCAGGGAGACTAATTTAAACAGAGAAAGGGTGGTGTTAATACAGTCAATGGATTTCTAACAGCAAGGTGAGAATCAGAGTCGTAATGAAGACTGGAGGAGAGATTGAGGTCAGGAGGAAGCGAAAGAGAGACTAATCTAAATACAAAAAGGGTTATTTTAGAGGATTATCAAGATTACAGACAGTTAGAAGAGAAAAATAGACGCGTATTGATTAGTTCAAGATCACAAGGAAGTCTGGGGAGAAAAGTTTAAGCCAGGGAGAGATTAAATTAAGGAAAAAAGTTGAGGAAAAAGATGATAAAGAAGGAAATGAAAGAGAATGAGAGAAGAGAAGGAAAGGAATAAAGCAAAGGAGAAAAAGTGGAAAAAGTGTAAGAGAGGAAAAGGAAAAAGGATGTAATGGAAAAAAATAGAAAAGAGAATAAAGAAGGAGTTAATTTTGGGATGAAGTTTGGGAAAAGGCGAAAAT
>NC_066567.1:7687484-7704984 GCF_024679095.1 Eriocheir sinensis | reverse complement strand
CTCTTCACTTTCACTCTGCTCTTCACTCTCACTTTCACTGCACTTCACTTTCACTCACTACTCTTCACTTTCACTGCACTTCACTTTCACTCACTGCACTTCACTTTCACTCACTACTCTTCACTTTCACTCTGCTCTTCACTTTCACTCACTGCACTTCACTTTCACTCACTACTCTTCACTTTCACTGCACTTCACTTTCACTCACTGCACTTCACTTTCACTCACTATTCTTCACTTTCACTCTGCTCTTCACTCTCACTTTCACTGCTCTTCACTTTTACTCACTGCTCTTCACTTTCACTCTCACGGTTCTTCACTCTCACTCTCATTGCTTTTCACTTTCACTCACTTCACCTCACTTTTGCTTGTTAAATTGTTATTGTTGTTGTTGTTTTTGTTGTTTCAGTTTTCTATTTAATCGCTTTTGTGTTATTTTCTCTTCATCTTCTCTTTACTACTGCTACCTCCTCCTCCTCCTCCTCCTCCTCCTCCTCCTTCTAATGGCAAGTAAATCACCCTCATCCGAATAACATCCTCTCTCTCTCTCTCTCTCTCTCTCTCTCTCTCTCTCTCTCTCTCTCTCTCTCTCTCTCTCTCTCTCTCTCTCTCTCTCTCTCTCTCTCTCTCTCTCTCTCTCTCTCTCTCTCTCCAGTATTTTATCGCTAAATCGTCTTTCACTCGCTCAGCCAATTCCTCAGGATCAGAGAGAGAAGAAAGAACAACACCAATTGATTTCCGGGCGTCTTGAGCGTTTTTCGTGTTGCGGTTTTATTATTATTATTATTATTATTATTGGTAGTAGTAGTAGCAGTAGTAGTAGTAGTAGTAGTAGTAGTAGTAGTAGTAGTAGTAGTAGTAGTAGTATATTATTGTTATTATTATTATTCATATTTTTGTTTTTGTTAATATTTCCTTTCTTGTATTTTTCCTCTTATTTCCTACATCTTCTAATTTTCTTCTTTTCATTTTTCTGCCTTTCATGTTTTGCTTTTCTTACTTTCCCTTTTTTTCTTTCCTTCCTTCTTTTTAATTTTCTCCTTTCCTACCACTACTAATACTACCACTACCATTACGACTACTACTACTACTACTACTACTACAACTACTACATTTAATATCTCACCTGCATCATCAGTACCATTTCCTAACGTACCTGTTCTCTCTCTTCCACAGGTGAGTGCATTACCTGGCCGTCTAATCACCTAGGCAGACACGCCTCCCCTCACACAGGTAAATGGACGAGCTAATCACTAGATGGGACAGGTGAGGCATGGAAAGGGAAAGTGTGAGGGGGTATGGGTAGTGAAGGTGATTGATGATGATGATGATGATGATGATGGTGGTGATGATGGAGGTAAAGATAATGTTTTGAAGAGGGGGAAGGTGATGGGAAGGTTGGATGGACCAGGAAGGGGATGAGAAATAGGGAATAGGAGGAGGAGGAGAAGGAGACAAAGAAGGAAAAGAAGAATATGAAGACCAGGATCAAGAATATACGAAAAACAAAATGAAGAAAGGCAGAAATATTAAAAAAGAGTTGAGAAAGGTGATAAATGAGGAGTCAGAGGAAGGAAGGAAGGAAGGATATGGAGAACAAGATCAGAAATTAAGAAGCAAAATGAAAAAGAAAAGCAAATATTGAGAAAGAGAAGATGAATGTAAAGAAAATAAGGAGAAAAAGAAGAAAATGAAGGTGAAGGATTTATTGTACGGAAGATTGGAGTGAGCTTTTAATAGAAGAGGAGAAGGAGGAAGAGGAAGAGGAGAAGGAGAGAAAACCGGAAACCGTAAGAAAGATGAAGAAAATATGGAGAAAAAGAAGAAAATAAGAATGAGGAATGAAAATAAGAAAAAAAAAGAATGAGGAGAGAAAGATGAAAAAAAATATGAAGCAAAAGAAGAAAAAAAAGAATGGAGAAGGATTTATCGGAAGGAAGATTGGCATGAGGTTTTAATAGAAGAGGAGGAGGAGGAAGAAGGAAGGGAGAGAAGAAGGGGGAGAGAGGGAGGGAGGGCGAAGACAAAGGGGCAGTGTTACCAGAATAGGAGGGTGATGGTAAACTGTGAAGTGAGGGAAGAGGCGACAGGGAGGAAAAACAGGAAGATGGAGGAAAGAAGAGGGGAGCAGCAGGAGGAGGAGGAGGAGGGGAGAGGAGGCATAAGGTAGGTTAGTGGAGATGAGAAAAAGAGGAAGATGAGAAACAGGAGGAGGAAGTGGAGGAGAAAAAGATGGAGGAGGAATGAGGGAGGGAAGAAGGTGAAAAAGTAGGGTAGGGAAGGTATGAAAAAGATGAAGTGGAGGAGGAAGAGGAGGAGGAGGAGGAGGAGGAAGGGGAGGGGAAGAAAAATGAGAGTGAATGTAATATCATAATGAGTATAAATAGGTTAATGATTCAGTATGTAATAATGGAGAGTAATAGAACAGAGAGGAGGAGGAAGAGGAGGAGGAGGAGGTGGAGGAGGAGGAGGAGGAGGAGGTATGAAGGGAAAGATAAAAGTAAGAAAAAAAGTAAAAGTTGTAGAAGAAAATCTGAGAGAGAGAGATTGACACCAAAGCGCACACACACACACACACACACGCCACGCCTCTCGTAATGGTGTCAGGTGAACAACCACACCTGACGCCGCGTGGCTCTCTGCTAATTAACTCACCTGTGTGTGTGTGTGTGTGTGTGTGTGTGTGTGTGTGTGTGTGTGTGTGTGTGTGTGTACATTTTTTCGTCAGTGATTTTTTATTTTTTATACAACGAAAAAAAAATCTCATCCGAAAGTGAGAAAAAAAATATATAAAGAAATTAGGAGGAGGAGGAGGAGGAGGAGGAGGAGGAGAAGAAGAAGAAGAAGAAGAAGAAGAAGAAGAAGAAGAAGAAGAAGAAGAAGAAGAAGAAGATAAAAAATATAGGAAATACAAAATAAAGACTTCACGGGAATGGACGAGGAAGGGAGAGCTTGTGATACGGGCGTCTATCTTTACATTTATCTATCCGTCTATCTATTTCTATTTATCTATCTGGTTATTTATTTGCATCTTCATTTGTTCACCTGTTTATTATATTCTAGAGAGGTAAGATTAGTCCACCCCTAGAGAGAGAGAGAGAGAGAGGGAGAGAGAGGGAGAGGGAGAGGGAGAGAGAAAAAGTTCCATAATTCATGTGATCATCTCCCATTGAAGTCAGAACGTGGTTGAGAGTCAGCCATTATCCGTCTCCTCTTCCTCATTCTTCCTCTTCCTCCTCCTCCTCCTCCTCCTTCTCCTCTTCTTCCTCCTCTTCTCCTTCCCCTCTTCCTCTTATTTTAGTCATGTTTTTATTTCCTTATATTTATCGCTTCACTTCTTCTTCTTCCTCTTTGTTCTCTTCCTTTTTTTCCCCCCTCTTCTTCCTCCTCCTCTTTCCCCTCTTCTTTTTTTCGCGTTTTTCTTCCTTCCTTTCTACCTCTTCTCTACTTCATTTTCCTTCTACTCCATATTATTTCCTCTTTTTCTTTTTCTTCCCCTCTTCTTTTCTCCTCTTCCTTCTTCTTCTCCTCTTCTTCCTCCTCTTCTTTCCCCTCTTCTTTTTTTCTCGCGTTTTTTTTCTTTCTTTCTACCTCTTCACTACTTCCTCTTTCTTCTACTCAACATTATTTCCTCTCTTCCTTCTTCTTCCCCTCTTCTTTCTCCTCTTTCCCCTCTTCTTTTTTTCACGTTTTTCCTCCTTTCTTTCTACCTCTCCACTACTTCCTTTCCTTCTACTCCATATTATTTCCTCTCTTCCTTCTTCTTCCCCTCTTCTTCCTCCTCCATCTTCCCTTCTTCCTCTTTTATTTTTGTCTCTTGTTTTAATTCCTCTTTTTTTATCTTTTGGTTCACCTCTCTCCTTTTTCTTCTTCTCCTCGTTCCTTCCTCTCTTCCTCTTTCTTCCCCTCTTCTTCCTCCTCTTCCTCCTTCTCTTCTTCCCTTATTTATCACACTCTCTCTCACTCACGGTTTTTATTGCTGTTTCTCTCTTTCGGTTAACCACTTCCTCCTCCCTCTTCCTCCTCCTCTTCCTTATTCTTTCTTCCTCCTCCTCTTCCTCCTTTCTTTTTCCCTTCCTTCTTCCTTTCGTGTTTTATTTTCGTTTATTTATTGTTTCTTTCTTTCTATCGCTTCTCCACTTTCTCTCCCTTCTCTTGTTCCACCGCCAATATCACCTCCTCCTCCTCCTCCTCCTCCTCCTCCTCCTCCTCCTCCTCCTCCTCCTCCTCCTCCTCCTCCTTTTGTCACATTAGCTGCCCTTTTAATCCTTCCTTAATTGGATTCTTCGCGTACTTCTGCAAGGATTAAAGGAGGAGGAGGAGGAGGAGGAGGAGGAGGAGGAAAAAGGAGGAAAAAGAAAAGTTGGTTGTGAGTCTGGAGTCCGAGGAAGAAGAAGAAGAAGAAGAAGAGGAGGAGGAGGAGGAGGAAGAAATAAAAGTCAGAGGAAAGTTAGGAGGAGGAAGACAACACGATTAAGGGAAAGAAAATAAGAAAGAAGAACAGGAAAAAAGAAAGAACTAAAAGAAAAAGAGAAAATCGAAATAGAATAAAAGAAAGGAAGGAAGAAGAAGAAGAAGAGGAAGAAGAAGGAAGAAGAAGAGGAAGAGGAGGGTAAAAAGTAAATAGGATACGAAGAAAGAGAAGGAAAAGTCTGGCAAGAAGAAGAAGAAGAAGAAGAAGGAAGAGGAAGAGGAAGAGGAAGATAAAAAATAAATGGGATACGTAGAAAAAAAAGTCCGGAAAGAAGGGAGAGAAGGAAGAAGAAGAAGACAAAGAAGAAGAGGAAGAAGAAGAAGAAGAAAAAGAAGAGGAAGAGGAAGAAGAGGATAAAAAAATAAACAGGATAATGCGAGAAAGTTTTCCAATCACGGCGCGTTAAATTTTTTTTGGAGAGGGTGAGACAGAAAGGGATTTGGCGATAGCATTTTTTTTTTATTATTTCCTTTTTTTCTTTTTTTCGTTCCCGTGATGGGCGCTGATTTTCCCTTCGTTCCCTCTTCGACTTCGCCTTCAACCTCTTTTTTTATGCTTTTGAACCCGTGATTGTTTTGTTTTTCTTCCTTCGTTCTCCTTCTTCTTTCATTTTCTTTCTTTTTTTTCATTTGCCTGTTTCCTTCATCTTCCCTTTTTATGCTTTTGTAACCCTTGATTGTTTTCTTTTCTTACTCCTTTCTTCTTTCTTTTTCTTTCTTTTTTTGTTTTCTTTTTCTTTCTTTATTTTCTTTTACCTGTTTCCTTCACCTTCCTCTCTTTTTTATGCTTTTCTAACCTTGATTGTTTTCCTTTCCTTCCTTCCTCCTCCTTCTTCTTTCTTTTTCTTTCTTTTTTCTTTTACCTGTTTCCTTCACCTTCCTCTCTCTTGTTTTTTGTTTAATGTTTTTTTCTTTACGTTATTTAGATTTTCTTTATTTTCTTGTTTTTTGTGCGTTTTCACTTATTTATTCTTTTCCTCTTTCCCTTCCTTCCTTTCTTTATTCCTCTTATTGTTTTCTCTTCTTTCTTTCCTTCCTTCCTTCCTTTTTCCCTCTCTTCCTTCCTTCATTGCCTGTTATTGTTTTCTTTCTTTTTTCCACCCTTCCTTCTTTTTTCCTTCCTTATTTTCTTCCTTTTTTTCCCTTCCTTCCTTCCTTCCTTCCTTGCCTGTTATTGTATTCTTTCCTTCCTTCCTTTTTTCTTCCTTTTCCTTATTTCCTTTCTCTCTTGTTTTATTCCTTATGGGAGTTTTATCTGTTTGTCTATCTTGTTTTGGTAATGTTTTTGCTTTGTTTTATTGTAGTAGTAGTAGTAGTAGTAGTAGTAGTAGTAGTAGTAGTAGTAGTAGTAGTAGTAGTAGTAGTAGTAGTCTTTATATTTATTGGTTTACTATTTCTCTTATTTTCTTTTCTTTCTTTTGTTGCTGCTTTGTTTTCATATTCTTTTTCCTCCCTTTTCTTTCTTCTTGATTTTTCCTCTTTTATTATTCTTGCTTATTTTGTTTATTATTCATTTTTTTTGTTTTTTCTTCTTTCATTTGTTTCTGCTTTTCTTTCCTTTTGTTTTAATTTATTTTCTTCGTTTCTTCTCTTATTTCTCTTCCCTTCGTTCGTTTCTTTTTTTTTTATCCTTTTTTACTCTTGATACTACTACTTCTACTACTACTACTACTACTACTATTACACCCATTCCTCTTACTACCACCAATAACAACAACAGCAATAACAACAACAAAGACAAACATCAACACGAATAATAATACTACTCTCTCAGAACTCCACAAAGGCAGAACCACTTAAGCCAAACCAACTCCTAAGTGAACCGCACCACTTATACCATCAATACACTTACATAGCTAATGCAACTGGGAGGAGGAAGGCAATATAGAGAGATCGTCAAATTAGTAGAGAGAGAGAGAGTGCATAAGGTTAGCGAGAGTGGGTTGCAAAAATAGGAGTCTAGTAATAGGGATAAGAACTGTTTGGTGTTTGGTATAGAGAGCAAAGAGGTAGAATTGTACTGTGAGGTAGGAAGGTGAGTTCTGCAATGAGTAATGGGGGAATGGTACAGTGAGTTAAGGGGAGGATTGTACAGTGAGTAAGAGAGTAAGAGAAAATCGAAATAAAATAACAGAAAGGAAAAGAAGTATTTATGATGAGAACAAGAATTAGAAGAGAAGAAAAGAATGAAGAAGAGGAAGACGAGAAGTTGAGAAGACATGTGGATCAATGGCTCGATGAGTTTAGGGGTAGAATGGTACAGTGAGCTTAGAGGGAGAGTTGTACGATGAGTAATAGGGGAATGGTTCAGTGAGTTTAAGGGAGAATGGTACAGTGAGTCAAATGGGTCAGTGGTTCAATGAGTTTAGGAATAGAATGGTACAGTGAGGTAAGAGGGCCAGTTGTGCAATGAGTAATGGGGGAATGGTTCAGTGAATCATATGGGTCAATGGTTCAATGAGTTTAGAAGTAGAATCGTACAGTGATCTAAGAGGAACAATGATATAATGAGACGAGGGTTACAATGGTACGGGTTGTGGGGTTCATTAGTAGAGTGGGCCATATTCTTGCACATTTCGGCACTCAAATACACACACACACACACACACACACACACACACACACACACACGGTAAGGCTTGCGTCGGAGTTCTGGGTATTTCCACGGGCTACTCCCATAACCCTGGTGGTAGTTTGACCTTTCTGTCTCTCTCTCTCTCTCTCTCTCTCTCTCTCTCTCTCTCTCTCTCTCTCTCTCTCTCTCTCTCTCTCTCTCTCTCTCTCTCTCTCTCTCTCTCTCTCTCTGATGTTATTTTTTTTGTAGTGTTCTTGATCCTGTTCCCGGTTAGTAATTTGATTTTTAAAAGTGCTAGATAAATTGCCCGAGTTTTTTTTTTGTTGCAAGGCTAATGGAAACACAAATCAAATCAAGCAGTGGCAATGATTTTAATGATAACAAATTTGATAGTGTTTATGTAATTAACGGTGCACTTACCTGTGTTAATGGCCGCCACACACACACACACACACACACACACACACACACACACACCCCATAGCTCTAACGTGTAAACATGAATTATTAATAGAAAGACTCGTACAGATGACAGTGTGTGTGTGTGTGTGTGTGTGTGTGTGTGTGTGTGTGTGTGTGTGTGTGTGTGTGTGTGTCTGTCTGTCTGTCTGTCTTTCTCTTTGTTTTGAGAGAGAGAGAGAGAGAGAGAGAGAGAGAGAGAGAGAGAGAGAGAGATTGACTTTCAGGTTTAAAAGAGTATTGATAAATAAATAAATATAGTTGAATAAGTATATACCACACAAACTCCCCCCAAAAATAATCCAGACATATGAATATTCTCTTCGTTAATGCGTAATGAATAAAAACTAATGTATAATAATAATGAATAATAAAATATAAATTAATAGAATATGCAAATGGAAACAGCCTCAAACTGTTGCGTATTAATCCTCCGTAAATGTATCGTTCAGTTTACATATCTTTTTAATCCCTCGGTTTGTTTTCAGAATAGAACCATCGGAGCCACGCAGACACTCAATACCAAAGGATATAATATGGTTGTTTATATGTATTTTTTAATCATTCAGTTCGTTTTCAAAATAGAACCATTGACCCGGCGTAAACATTCACCACCAAAGGATATGAGGGGTCAGTTTACATATATATTTTTTAATCATTCAGTTCGTTTTCAAAATAGAACCACTGACCCGGCGTAAACATTCACCACCAAAGGATAAGAGGGGTCAGTTTACATATATATTTTTTAATCATTCAGTTCGTTTTCAAAATAGAACCACTGACCCGGCGTAAACATTCAATACAAAGGATATGAGGGGTCAGTTTACATATATATTTTTTAATCATTCAGTTCGTTTTCAAAATAGAACCATTGACCCGGCGTAAACATTCAATACAAAGGATAAGAGGGGTCAGTTTACATATATATTTTTTAATCATTCAGTTCGTTTTCAAAATAGAACCATTGACCCGGCGTAAACATTCAATACAAAGGATATGAGAGGTCAGTTTACATATATATTTTTTAATCATTCAGTTCGTTTTCAAAATAGAACCATTGACCCGGCGTAAACATTCACCACCAAAGGATATGAGGGGTCAGTTTACATATATATTTTTTAATCATTCAGTTCGTTTTCAAAATAGAACCACTGACCCGGCGTAAACATTCAATACAAAGGACATGAGGGGTCAGTTTACATATATATTTTTTAATCATTCATTTCGTTTTCAAAATAGAACTTCGACCTGGCAAACATTCACCACCAAAGGATGCAAACGGGTAGGTTACACATTTTTTCAATCACTTAGCTGGTTTTCAAAATAGAACCATGGCCCCGGCGTAAACATTCATCTCGAAGGGTTTATATAAGAGGGTAGTTTCCAAGCGTCGGTGTGGGGGGCAGCTCTGCATACCTGTCTGGATTCTGGCTCTCTTCTGGCTTTTTGTTCTTGTTATTTTTTTTCTTTTTTGTCGGAGCAGCGCCTAGCGGACTTTTTCGACGCTTTTTCTTTTGTTTTTTCACTTGTCTTGCCTCCCTTGCTGTAAAAAAAAAAAAAAAAAAAAATCAAGGGTCATTCAGACTTTCCCTTACTAAGATAATGCCTGTTATTAGTTATTATCAACGTAAAAAAGAAAAAGAAAAATATTGTTAATTCGGTTTTCAATTATATATATTTTTAAAGCATTTGGTCTTGTATTACTAAAAAAGGAAAATTGATAGGTTCGTTGTAGCTATTATTCCGTAGAAGCAAAGGACAAGAAATTCAGATAAAGGAAGAAAAAGAAAATACACAAGAAAATCAGGAATAGGTAATATCACACACACACACACACACACACACACACACACACACACACACACACACACACACACACACACACACACACACACACACACACACAAGCACGCACAAACCACACAACCCTTGCGTAAAACGAGAAAGAAAACATGTAAAACGGACCGAGAAGAGGGCAGGAAGGCCACTAATGATCCAGCGTGATTGATTGGCCAGCGAGACGTGACGTGAAGGCTATTCGATCCCTCATTGGTTGACGAGGCGTGACGTAAGAGGCTCCCTGGTCGCTCATTGGCTGGGAGGGTTGTGAGGATCATGACGTCACTCAGACACGCGTGATTGATTGGCAACGATGATCAGGGTGTCGGGTGAAGGGCATGATGGATTGGTTGGACTGCTGAAGTTATGTGAGGTCATGTGAGGTCAGGGTATGTAAGGTCAGGTAGAGTCAGGTGAGGTCATATGAGGTCGTTAGGTTAGGTCACATAGGGTCAATTTATGTCAGGTGGGGTTATAAGAGGTCAGGTCAAGTTAGGTTAGGTCAGGTAGGGCAACTTAGGTCAGGGGAGGTTGTAAGGTCAGGTTAGGTTTTGTGAGGTTAAGTTAGGTTAGATAAGGTCAGGTAAGGTCAAGTTGAATAAGGTCAGGTAAGGTCAAGTCATATCAGGTGAGGTTGAATAAGGTCAAGTAAGGTCAATTTAGGGTTAGGTGAGGTTATTTAAGGTCATTTAGGTTAGGTAAGGTCAAAGATGGTCAAATTAGGGCAGGAAAGGTTTCGTGAAGTCCTCCTCCTCCTCCTTCTCCTCCTATTCCTCCTCCTCCTCCTCCTCCGTGATGGATTACCTGGCGCCCCGGCCCCTTAATCACCTGGCCGGCTGATGCCCTCCGCTGATTGGCCGTTCATCTGTGACGTCACGGTCTCGGCGCTGAGTGATTGGTCGTTTAATGCCTGCTTAGCCCCTTCTCCGTCTTTCTCTTAGTTCTTTTCTTTTTCTTTTGGTTCCTTTCTTTTATTATTGTTTTTGTTATTATTTATATTCATCGACTAATACTACTGCTTCCTATTTTTTGTTTTCTGTTTTTCTTCTGTTTATTTTCTTCTTTTTATTTTGTCTTCTGCTTTATCTTCTGTTTTTTCTTCTTTTTTGTCTTTTCTTCTTCTTCTCTTTCTTTTTCTTTATTTTTATTTGTCTTCTGCTTTTTCTTTGGTTTCTTTTTCTTCCTTTTATCTTGTTTTCTTTTCCTTCTGCTGTCTCTTTTTCTTCTTCTTATCATGTTTTCTGCTTTGTCTTCTGTTTCTTTTTCTTCCTTTTTATCTTGTTTTCTGCTTTTTATTATTTTTCTTTTTCTTCCTTTTTTCTTGTTTTCTTCTTTTTCTTCTGTTTATTTTCTTCCTTTTATCTTGTTCTCTTCTGCTTCTTTTTCTTCCTTCTTTCTTTTCTTCTGCTGTTTCTTTTTCTTCCTTTTTATCTTGTTTTCCTCTTCTGCTGTTTCTTTTTTTACCTTTTACCTTCTTTTCTGCATTTTCTTCTATTATTTTCTTCTTGTTCTTGTTGATTTGTCTTCTTTTCTTTTTTTCCTTCTCTTTTTACGCTTACGCCTCCTCCATCTCCTCCTCCACCTCATTTTCTTCTTGTTTTTTTTCTTTTTCCTTCTCTTTTTACACTTTTGCCTCCATCTCCTCCTCCTCCTCCTCGTCTTCCCTTTCCTCATCCTCCCCATTTTTCTTCCCTTCTTTTTCCCCTCTTCTTCCTTCTCTTCTTACGCTAATATCTCCTCCTCCTCCTCCTCCTTTTCCTCATCCTCTCCATCTATTTTTCCCTCATACTTATTTTTCCTCTTCCTTTCCCTCCTCCTCCTCCTTCCTTCCTCCTTTACCTTGATCCTCTTGACGCGTCCTCCTCCTCCTCCTCCTCCTCCTCCTCCTCCTCCTCCTCCTCCTCCTCCTCCCCCCCCAGAAAGTTTATTGGAGGAAGACGGTCACTATTTTATTGACTCTTTCTCTTTCTCTCTTTTATTGATCTTTATTGCTTTTTTTCTCTTTATTCCTCTCTTTATTACGTGTCTTTTAATGAATGTTCGGTTGCTTTGTCACACTTTTTATTGATTTTTATTGAGTATTTTATTTTTATTTCTCTTTTTATTGTATTATTTTTCTTATGATTTTATTTTTCTCACTTGATTTTTTTATTGCATCCGTTTATGTATTCCTTTTTTTATTTCTTATCATTTTATTTTTTCTCACTTCATGGTTTTTTATTGCATTATTTTTTTTCTTATTTCTTTTTCTTTTTCCTCTCGTTCTTGTGGTTTTATTTCTTGTATCTGATGAAAACATGTATTGTCATGTACCCCCTTACTCTCTCTCTCTCTCTCTCTCTCTCTCTCTCTCTCTCTCTCTCTCTCTCTCTCTCTCTCTCTCTCTCTCTCTCTCTCTCTCTCTCTCTCTCTCTCTCTCTCTCGTAATTGATGGAGGTGATAAGAAACGTAAGACACAGAAGGGCAGACTTATCACGTGTTGGAGAGAGAGAGAGAGAAAGGGGGGGACATTACAATACATTTTTTTATCTGATACAAAAAATAAAACCTCAAGAACGAGAGGAAAAAGAAATAAAATAAAATAAGATAAAAAAATACAATAAAAATCAGTAAGTGAAAAAAAATTAAATAAGAAATATAAACAAGTGCAAGGAGTGCCACATCTGGCTGGCGTACGCCAACCTCCAAGAGTCACCAAGCAAGACACGAGAACGGTGCCATCCCGTGGTGACGCAGTGGAGGTGCCGCGTTCCCGCACCAACCAGCACCGACGCACCTTTGCGGGAAGAGTCTCCCGGATGTGGAACATATTCACGGCCTGTGTACCAAACATTCGGAAGATGAACACCCAGAAAATAAAACTGTCGGCCCACCACTGGAGGGGCTCACTCACCACTCCACTGACACTCTTGGAGGAGCAGTGACACTTGGCGTGCAATGTGTACATACATGTATACTGTATTGTATGTTTTTTTATATATATTTTTATAGTTTATGTATTTTTTATATAGATTTTATTCTGCCCTTTGAATAGGCAGCACACGACACTGCACCTTTGGGTCTGTACATATTATTTTGTATCTAAGTTTAAATAAGAGAGAGAGGTGGTATTTTTAGCTTTAGAGTCGAGAAAGAATTCGTCTGGCAGGTAAGAATTTCGAAGGTGTGTAGAGAGGAGGAGGAGGAGGAGGAGGAGTAAAGGGATGTGAAAGTATGTTATGGAAGGGAAGTATGGTCAGTGAGAGAGAGAGAGAGAGAGAGAGAGAGAGAGAGAGAGAGAGCTGTTAAGATGAAGAGAGGGAGATTAGGTAGAAATGGAGAGAAGGGGAGAAGACTTTTGGGAGGTGATGAGGAGGTAAGGAGGAGGAGGAGGAGGAGGAGAGAAGTTGAAAGGGGGAAGAGGAAGGAAGGATGGAAAGGAGAGAGATGGAGAGGAAGTAAGAGAGGGTTAAGAAGGAGAAGGAGAAGGAGAAGGAGGAGGAGAAGGAGGAGGAGAAAGAGGAGGAGAAGTAGAAGGGGGGGATGTGAAAGGGAGGAGGAGGAGAATAGGAGAAGGGGGTTGAGGGGGGAGAGGAGGAGCGGAAGGGGAGGAGGAGAGGGAGGAGGAGGAGGAGGAAGAGGAGGAGGAGGAGGAGGAGGAGGGGGCGAGGGGGAGGAGGGGGGAGGGGGGGTGCCCGGAGAGGTGTGGCACTGCAGACAAAAGATTGCAAATGCCACTTGATGTTGTCTTTTGGCACTCATCTCCTCCTCCTCCTCCTCCTCCTCCTCCACATCCTCTTCCTCCTCCACTTGTACCCACGCCAGTATCTTCACCCACCACCTCCACCTCCTCCTCCTCCTCCTCCTCTTCCTACTTCCTCCACCTAATTATGTATCTACCTATCTACCTACTTATCTATCTGTCTACCTATGTACCTCCACCTGTTCTCCTCCTCCTCCACTTTCCCTTTCACCATACCAATACCTCTTCCTCCTCTTCCACCTTCTCCTTCCACCATTACTTTCATCTTTACTACTACTACTACTACTACTACTACTACTACTACTACTACTGCTACTACTACTACTACTACTACTACTACTACGACTACTACTACTACTACTACTACTGCACCGTCGCATTTGAGTAGGTTAAAAGCGAAATTAGGAGAGGAGAAAGTGGCCCAGAGAGAGAGAGAGAGAGGGAAGGGTATGGAGGGAAGGAGGGAAGTAAGAGGAGTTTAACTAGTGGACATGAGGGGAGGAGGAGGAGGAGGAGGAGGAGGAGGAGGAGGAGGAGGAGGAGGAGGATGTTAACAACTCGAAGAGGAACATGGGATGAAGAAACTTTTAATAGGAAGACTTGCTCCCCGCCCTCCTCCTCCTCCTCCTCCTCCTCCTCCTCCTCCTCTTCTCCTCCTCCTCTTCTCCCTCTCTCCCTCCCCTATCTATTTACTTACTCCCTTCTCTATCGATATTTTTCTCTCTCCCCTGCTTCTCCTCCTCCTCCTCCCCTCTTCTTCACCCCTTCCTCCTCTTCCCTCTCTGTCTCTTTTTCTTCTCCCCCCTCTCTCTCTCTCTCTCTCCCATTTTATTTAGTTACTCCCTTCTTTCCTATCTTTCCTCCCCTCTCCCTCTCCATCTCCTTACACTCTCTCCCCTTCTCTATCTCTTATTCTCTTCCCTCTCCCCCCATCTGTTTCTCTTTTCCTCCCTATCTCTCCCTTTTCCTCCTTCCTCCTTTTTTTTTTTTTACTTTTCCCCTCCCCATCTTCTCTCTTCTTCCCTTCTTCTCTTTTCCCTCTATTTTCTTTTACTTCTCCTCTCCCCTCATCTTTTCCCTCCCATTTTTCCCTTCCCTTTTCTTTATTTACCTCCATGTTCTTTTTTTTTCTCTCCATCTGTACTCTGTCTCTCCCCTCCCCAACTTTGTTCTCTCCCCCTTCTCTCCTCCTCCTCCCTCCAGTCTCTCCTCCAATTCTCTCCTTCGCTTTCTCTCTCTCTCCTTTAATTTCTCCCCACGCCCTACTCTCTCTCTCTCTCTCTCTCTCTCTCTCTCTCTCTCTCTCTCTCTCTCTCTCTCTCTCTCTCTCTCTCTCTCTCTCTCTCTCTCTCAGCAGATAAAGCCCTTTGCTCTCTCTCCTCTTCCTCCTCCTCCTCCTCCTCCTCCTCCTCCTCCTCCCCCCCTCCTCCCCCTCCTCCTTCCTTTGAGCCCAGACAGACAGACACAAAGGGAGCAAATATCATCCCGTTTTCTGTAGCAAATGAACCACACGGGGGAGCGTTATCTCGTTTTCTATATCTTTCTTTTTAAGGTGGACTATTGTATTTCTTTATCCTTTTTGTTTTTTGTTTTAATTTAGTGTAGTTGTGTTATTTTATTTGTTTATTTATTTATTTTTATTCATGTGCAAGACTATTTATTTTTTTGGATTTTTTATTTTCTTTGATTTTTTACTTTTTTATTTATTTTCTTTCTTTTTCCGTTCATGATTTTTTCCCATTTTTCTTTTACGTATTTTTTTTTCTCTTTTTCTTTCTTTTGCGGATTTTATTTTTTTCCTTTTTCTTTTTTCTTTTCATATTTTTTTATTTAATGATTTTTTTCCAATTTTTCTTCTACGTATTTCTTTTGTTTTCTTTATTTTTTGGTTGTTTTCTTCCCATTTTCTTTTCCGGTCATTAGGTTTTTTTCCGATTTGCTATTTGTCATTTTTTATCGTTTTCTTTCATATCATTTTTCTTTCATTTTCTTTCTTTTTCGTTTTTTCGTTATTTTTCTCTTGTTTCTCCTTCTTTTTCTTTTTTTCGTCGCTCGGTCATGACAAAAATTTATGAGGTACTTTTTTTTTATCTTTTTATTCTCTCTCTCTCTCTCTCTCTCTCTCTCTCTCTCTCTCTCTCTCTCTCTCTCTCTCTCTCTCTCTCTCTCTCTTTGTGTGTGTGACTGTTTTATTGTGTTTGGTCTCACGTGGGAAGAGAGAGAGAGATAAACGTTTTGAGAGGAAGACATTTATCATGGAAGAGGAAGAAGGGAGAATGAGAAGGAAGGAAGGAAGGAAGGAAGGAAGGAGGGAAGGAAAAAAATAGAGAGAGGAAAGAAGAGGAAAAGTGAAGGGTGATAAGAGAGAGAGAGAGAGAGAGCGTGCTTAAGGGGAGATGAGGTGAAGATCCTGACACTTGCTTCTTAACATATTAGGTACAGCATTGATTTTCCTCCTCCTCCTCCTCCTCCTCCTCCTCCTCCTGCTGTGCCTGCTGTGCCTGTGGTCTCCTATTCTTCCTTTTGCTTTTCATGTTCATCTTTTTCTTTATTTTTTTCTTTCCATCTCTTATTTTTTTTAGTATATATTTGTTTTTGTTTTTTTACCTCTTCCTGTTTTTTTTTTCCTCTCGTTTTCTTATCTTCCTTCTCTTCCTGGTTTTCTTCTTCTTCTTCTTCTTCTTCTTCTTCTTCTTCTTCTTCTTCTTCTTCCTCTTCTTCAAACCTAATCAACTGTAAAATTCTTTCGGTTTTCAAAAATATAACACTGCTCTCTCTCTCTCTCTCTCTCTCTCTCTCTCTCTCTCTCTCTCTCTCTCTCTCTCTCTCTCTCTCTCTCTCTCTCTCTCTCTCTCTCTCTCTCTCTCTCTCTCTCTCTCTCTCTCTCTCTCTCTTTTCCCCTTACCTTTCTCTTTCTTTCTTTCTTCCTTCTTCCTTTCTATTTTTTTTCTCTCCCTTTGTTTTCATTTTTTCTCTCTTCCTTTCTCTCCTTTCCTATCCCTTCCATCTTATTTCATTCCTTTTCCTTTTTCCTCATTTCTCTTTTTGCTTTCATTTCCTCTTTTTATTTCCTGTTCTCTCCTCTTCTCTCCTTCCTCTCTTCCTTTTTTCTCCTTTCCTCTTCTTTCTTCCTCTTATCCCCTCTTCTCATCTCTTCCTTTTATTTAATTTCCTCTTTTCCTCTTTTCTTTTTGTTTCCTTTCCACTCCTTTCCTCTTTCTTTTCTTCCTTTGCTTTTCTCTTTCCCTTCCTCTTTTTATTTTACTATTCTGTCCCTCATTTCCTCTTCCTCTTCTCTTCCTTTCTTTTCTACTCCTCTCCTCTTTCTTTTCCTTTCCTTCCCTTACCTTTCCTCTTTCCTTTCCCCAGTCAATTCTCTCTTTCTTCCCTTCTTTCTTCTCCTCCCCATCAGTTCCCGTTTACTTCCTTTCCTCTTCTCCTGTCCTTCTCCATCATTCTCCTCTCGTTTCTTCCCTCTCCTCCTCTTCATCTCTGCCTCACCTGACCTCTCTCTCTCTCTCCTTTCCTCCAGGTAATTACAGGCCCTCCCTGGCACACCTTGGCCATACCTGTGCACGCTAATGAACACCTGCCATGCCACGCCCCGCCCTGCACACCTGTCGAGAGAGAGAGAGAGAGAGAGAGAGAGAGAGAGAGAGAGAGAGAGACCTGACCTAAAATCTATAATTACCACTCACGACAAAGAAAAAGAAAACATATATTGGAAAACAGGTTAATTTATGTAAACACTAAAGGTGGCCGGGACTTATTTTGCAACCCGGCACCATTTTCTCTTCCTTTCCTAACCTCTTCACTTTACATTCATGACCTCAAACCTATAATTACCCTAAAAAAAAAAAACAGGTTAATTTATATACACAGTGAAGGTGACCGCGACCAATTTAGCAACCCGACACCTTTCCGTTGACTCCGCCGCGAAATATTTATCGAAGAATGTCACGCAAAATTAGTACGCTATTGATGGCTCGGCGTGTGTGTGTGTGTGTGTGTGTGTGTGTGTGCGTGTGTGTGTTTTTAATTACCTCTGAATACTGCAATTAACGGTCTATGCTGATGAGGTGCGGTAATGAGGAGGAGGAGGGGGGAGGGGGTGGTGGCGGTGGTGGTGGGGTGTGTTTTTGTGTTGGTAACATTGTATCGGAAAGCTGATTATTGAGGAAGGGAACGAAAAAGATAAATAGATAGATAGATAGATAGATAGATAGAGCATAGAGGGGAAGAAAGAAAGGAAATAAATAAATAGATTGAGAGAAGCGAATATTTGATGAAGAGAACGAAGAAAATAGATGGATAGATGGATAAGAGAAGAGAAGAAAGAAAGGAAAGAAATAAACAGATAGAGAAAAGCAAATATTTGATGAAGACAACGAAGAAAATAGATGGATAAAAAA
>NC_066567.1:7674984-7679984 GCF_024679095.1 Eriocheir sinensis | reverse complement strand
GGGTGGATGACAGTAGAGGAAGGAAGAAGCGATTAGAGAGAGAGAGAGATTTAATTTTCCTCTCACCCTCTCCTTCGGACCTTCCTTCACTCGATTTCCCTTTCTCTTTTTTTTCTCTTTCTTTTTTTCTTTCCTCTCTTTTTACCTTCAATTTACCTCCTTATCTTTTTTTTTTCTTTTCTCCCACTTCGTTTTTTCCTTCTTTCTTAACTTCTCCTTTTCCAAGTTTTCGTTATTTAATTCTCTCTCTCTCTCTCTCTCTCTCTCTCTCTCTCTCTCTCTCTCTCTCTCTCTCTCTCTCTCTCTCTCTCTCTCTCTCTCTCTCTCTCTCTCTCTCTCTCTCTCTCTCTCTCTCTCTCTCTCTCTCTCTCTCTCTCTCTCTCTCTCAAACTCGCTTCCTCCTTCTTTCTCTTCCTCCTTCCTTCCCTTCTTCCTCTTCCTCTTCCAATCTCCCTACTATCTCCAAGCTCCTACTATTTTCTCTCTCTCTCTCTCTCTCTCTCTCTCTCTCTCTCTCTCTCTCTCTCTCTCTCTCTCTCTCTCTCTCTCTCTCTCTCTCTCTCTCTCTCTCTCTCTCTCTCTCTCTCTCTCTCTCTCTCTCTCTCGGTATCCTCCATCATCCTCTCCTTCCTTCTTTCTTCTCCTTGACTGTTACTGCTTCCTCCTCCTCCTCCTCCTCCTCCTCTTCCTCCTCCTCCTCCTCCTCCTCCTCTTCCTCCTACTACTTTCGTCCACACACTTCTCCCTGTCCTCTCCTTATCTTATCTCCTCCTCCTCCTCCTCCCCTCCTCCTCCTCCTCCCCTCCTCCTCCTCCTCCTCCTCCTCCTCCTCCTCCTCCTCCCCTCCCCCCTTATGCTAATCCCCAGGGAGCGACACCCCTTGGGGATTAGGGGGAAGGACCTGCTTGCGGCTTGTCTTAAGGGGGATTAGGAAAAGAGAAGGGGAAGAGGAAGAGGAGAGGGGAGGAAGAGGAGGGTGGGGAAGTTGAAGAGGGATGTAAGCTGGAAGGGGAAGAGAAGGAAGGGGGAAATGGGAAGGGGAAGGGGAAGGATGGAAAGAGGAAAGGAAGAAAGGGGGATTGATGAAGGGGAAAGGGATGGGAAGGAAGCAGGATAGGGAAGGGGATGGGAAAGAAGGAGGAAGGGGAAGGGGAGGAAGAGGAGGAAGAAGGGGAGGGAAAAGAGAGGAAAGGGAAGAAAGAGGAAGAGTAAAAGAGTGGGTTAAGGGTGAGTAATAGGAGGAGGAGGAGGAGGAGGAGGAGGATTGGGAGGAGGAGAAGGAGGAGGAGGGTAAGGAATAACGAATTTTAATATTATAAATACTTGACAGCGGAAGGGAGGGGGGGATGGGGGGGCTCGAGAGAGAGAGAAGATGGGATACATGATGAGATACAGAGGAAGGATTAAAGTAGGAGTGGAGGGAGGAAGTGGAGGAAAGAGGAAGGGAGTGGAGGGAAGGGAGGGAAAGTCTTCTCTCTTTAAGTATCGACTGGATGGCACTCTCAATACTTGGCACTTCCCTTCCCTTCACTTCCCTTCCCATCCCTTCACTTTACTTTCCTTACTTTCCTTTCCCTTCCTTTACTTTCCCTTCACTTACTTTCCCTTCCATTCATTTCCCTTACTTTCCCTTCCCTTCCCTTCCCTTCCCTTTCTTTCCCTTCCCTTTCTTTCCCTTCCCTTCCCTTCCTTTACTTTCCTTTCCCTTCCCTTACTTTCCCTTTCCTTCCCTTCCCATACTTTCCCTTCCCTTCCCTTCCCTCTCCTTACTTTCCCTTCCCCTCACTTCCCTTCACTTTCCACCTCTTCATTTCCATTTCTCTTTCATATTCAATCTCATTTCCTTTCCTGTCCTTTTCTTTTCTTTCCCTTCCTTCCTTCCCTTCCCTTCCCTTCCCTTCCCTTCCTCTTCCTGCTACCTCCATTTCTCCCTTCCCTTTCTTTCTCGTCCCTTTTCCTACCCTTCCTTTATCTACCTTTTCTCTCCCTTCCTTTTCCCTTTTCCCTTCCCTTCCTCTTTTTACTACACTTTCCCCTTTTCCTTTCATTCTTTTTCCCTTCCCTTCCCTTCCCTTCCTTTCTCATTCCTTTCCTTCCCATCCTTCCCCTTCCCTTCCTTTCCCTACTACATCTTGTTTTTCCCTTTCCTTCCCTTTCCATTCCTTCCTCTCCCCTTTTCCCCCTTCCCTCTCTCCCCCTTCCTTTCCCCTTCTTTACCTCCCCTTCCCTTCCCTTCCCTTCCCTGCAATGAATCATGAACCAGGATATGTGAAAGCCAGTTATGATTTGCATGAACAACATTCTCTCTCTCTCTCTCTCTCTCTCTCTCTCTCTCTCTCTCTCTCTCTCTCTCTCTCTCTCTCTCTCTCTCTCTCTCTCTCTCTCTCTCTCTCTCTCTCTCTATCCTTTAAGAAGCTTCGAATTGATTTTCTCTCCACACTGATTACTTTTTTTTCTTTTTTCTCTTCTTTTAACCTACCTGGGGAGAGAGAGAAATAATGAGGGTAGAGTGTTGTTTTAAGGAGTCTGAGGGAAGGGGGGAGGGATATATTAAAGGGGAGAGGGAGAGAGAGAGAGAGAGAGAAAGTAACTAAAGACAGATATAAAGAAAGAAAGAAAATGAAAGGGAGAAGGAGAGGAAGGAAGAGAGACTGAAAGGAAGACAGAAGAGAGAGAGAGGAAGGAAGAATGAAAGGGAGAGACAGGAGGAAGGAAAGAGTGGAATAAACGAAGGAGTAAGAGAGAAATTGAAGAAGAAGAAGAAAAGAAAGAAGAGATAAAGAATGAAGACAGGAGGGGAGAGAAGAAAAATGGAAGACTGGTTTAGGGTAGAGAAGATTTTTGAGGAGGAGGAGGAGGAGGAGATGAAGTAGAAGTAAAAGGAAAAGAAGTTGAAGGAGGAGGAGGGGACAGGAGAAGGAGTTAAAGAAGAAGAAGAAGAAGAAGAAGAAGAAGAAGAAGAAGAAGAAGAAGAAGCCAGAGGAGGAGAAGGTGGAGGAGTTGAAAAAGCAGAAGTAAAAGAAAAAGAAGAGGTGGAAGAGGAGGAGGAGGAGGAGGAGGAGGAGGAGGAGGAGGAGGAGGAGGAGGAGGAAATGAAGAAGTATAAGTGAAAGAAAAAGATGATGAAGTTGGAGGAGGAGGAGGAGGAGGAGGAGGAGGGGGATAATCTCAGTAATGGGTTTAATGGATTGTCACATTGATTCACAAATTTGTTTCATTCATTCATTCACGCCAAAAAAAAAAAATACTCACTTGACGAAGGACGAGGAGGAGGAGGAGAAATTGAGGTCTTTGGTTCATGTTTCATCGCGTTTTGAATCTGTTTTTAGAAATGTATGAAGAGGAGGAGGAGGAGGAGAAGGAAGATTTGGAAGAAGACATTTTCACTTCTCTCCATTTCTTTTCATTTTTCACTTCTCTTAATATCTTTTCACTCTCGATCCATAATCTTTTCACACCCATCATATCTTTTCACTAATCGGAAGAGGAGGAGGAGGAGGAATAAGAAGAAGAAGAAGAAGATTTGGAACAAGCTCTTTTCACTTCTGTCCAATTCTTTTCATCTTTTCACTTAATATCTTTTCACTCGCTCCATAATCTTTTCAAACACCTTCCTTATCTTTTCACTCCCCGCTCCATAATCTTTTCACCTCATTGTCCGTATCTTTTCACAACCTCTTTTCAGTTACAAATCTTTTCACATCCCCTTTTTCGTTCCGTCATATCTTTTCACACAAACTCCACAATCTTTTCTCTCTTGGTTCATATCTTTTCACTCTTTCCCCTAACTTTTCACTCCTCCCTCCATATCTTTTCTTTTCCTCTCTTTTTCCTTTCCTTGTGATGTTAGTGAAAGTTGATTCGGCGTGACAGCAAATTTTTTACAGATATATGGTCAATCTCTCTCTCTCTCTCTCTCTCTCTCTCTCTCTCTCTCTCTCTCTCTCTCTCTCTCTCTCTCTCTCTCTCTCTCTCTCTCTCTCTCTCTCTCTCTCTCTCTCTCTCGTGGCCAGGGTTCGAAACTGTGGCGAAGGCAGGCAGTTGGCACCCACCCAATTGCCTGCACCACCACCACCACCACCACCATCACCACCATCACCACCACCATCACCACCACCACCACCACCATAAAATCATAACACACCACCGCAATCACCACCATAGCACCATCCAACAACAAACCATCACCACCATGGCAAGTCACCACTTAGCAAGCAAGTCATGGCAGCACATCACCACCACCATCATACCACCACTGGCACCATCACACCACCATCACCACCACCACCACCACCATCACCACCATCACCACCACCATCACCACCACCACCACCACCATCACCACCACCACCACCACCACCATCACCACCACCACCACCATCACCACCACCACCATCACCACCACCACCACCACCACCATCACCACCACCATCACCACCACCACAATCACCACCACAACCACCACCACAACCACCACCACCACCACCACTACCACCACCACCTTCCCCACCACTTTTTTTCACCACCTGACCTTTATTGCTAACTTTTCCCTTTCTCTCTCTCTCTCTCTCTCTCTCTCTCTCTCTCTCTCTCTCTCTCTCTCTCTCTCTCTCTCTCTCTCTCTCTCTCTCTCTCTCTCCCTGTTTCAGATTCGGTGCTTCGGCTTCATTGGTTCATTCTCGGCTTCAATAACTCAAAAATAAAAAAAATAAAGTAAAATAAGTAGAAAATAATATGATAAATAAAACAATACTAACGCTTTTCCTTTTAAAGTGCGTGGGGTCATAGGAAGGTTAAAGGGGGAGGGGGGGGGAAGGGGGGGAAGGGGATGGCCGGGGTTCAGAGGGTTCAAAGGTTCAGTGAGGCTTTGGTGTCGGTCTGAGTGAAGCTTCGAACCTTCTGGGGCGTGAGTCAAAAGGCAAACATATACTTATTGAAAGAGGAGGAGGAGGAAGAAGAAGAAGAAGAAGAAGAAGAAGAAGAAGAAGAAGAAAAAGGAG
>NC_066567.1:7667484-7672484 GCF_024679095.1 Eriocheir sinensis | reverse complement strand
CTTTTCCTCCTTTTTTTACTTCCCTTCCTTCCTTTCTTCCCTTTTCTCTTCTTGTCTTTTCCCCTTCCTTCTTTCCTTTCTTCCATCCGTCCTTTCATTCTTTTTTCCCTTCCTTTTTTTCTTTCTTCTCTCATTCGTATCCTTCCTCTCCTTCCTTTTCCTCCCTCCTTTCTTCCTTTATTTTTTCCTTCCTTCTTTCCTTTCTTCCATCCACCCTTCCATTCTTTCTTTCCTCCCTTCTTTCTTTCTTCCCTCCTTCGTTTCCTTCCTCTCCTTCTTCTTCCTTCCTTCCCTTCGTCTCTCATCCATTTTCTGTAAACCTTTGTCGACGCAAGAAAAAATAATAATGGAATTTGCGACATCACTCTCCTTTTACCTTCTCTCCCTTCCTCCCTCTCTCTATCCCTCCCTTCCCTCTCTCCTCCTCCCTTTCCCTTCCCTCCCTCTCATCCCCGCCCTCTCTCACCTCCTAACTCGGCTTTCTCTTCTATTTCCCTCTTTCCTTCCCCTTCCTTTTCACTTTTCTCCCTTCCTTTCCTCTTTCCCTCCCTTCTCTTCATTCTTTCCCTCCCTAACTTTCCTACTTTCCTCTCCTTTCTCCCTCTCTCCTTCCCTTCTTTTTCTTTTCTCCCTTCTCTACTTCCTCTCCCTTCTACCCTCCCTTCCGTCCCTTTCCTCTTCCTTCCTTTCTCTTCTCCCTCCCTTTCTTCAGTTCCCTCCCCCTTCCCTCCTTTCCTGTCTTTTCCTCCCTCCCTTCCCGTCCCTCTCCTCTCTCTGCTGTCTTCTCCCTCCCTCCCTCTCCTTTCCTCCTCACCTTTTCTCTCCCTTCCTTTCTCCTCTCCCTCCCTTTCTTCAGTTCCTTCCCTCTTTTCCTCTCTCCCTCCCTCCTTTCCCGTCCCTCTTCTCTCTCTGCTGTCTTCTCCCTCCCTCCCTCTCTCTCCTTTCCTCCTCACCTTTCTCTCCCTTCCCTCCCTCCCTCCCTTTCATCTGTCCACGTCTCCTCCTAATGACATCAGCGCTCATTAGATCCGGGTTAAGGGAGGAAGGGAGCATTAGGCCGTATTATGACCCTGATATAAGGGAATCGTCTCTGGCCCTCCTCCTCCTCCTCTTCCTCCTCCTCCTCTCCCTCTCTGTGTCTCCCTCCTCCTCCTCCTCCTCCTCCTCCTCTCTGTGTCTTCCTCCTTCTCCAGCACCTACCTCTTGTTCCTCCTCCTCCTCCTCCTCTCTCTGTGTCCCTCCTACTCCTGTTTCTCTTCTTCCTTTCTTCTTCTTCCTCCTCCTCCTCCTTTGTCTCTTTCTTTCCCATTCTCCTTTTATCTGTTTTCTTCTTTCTCTTCTTTGTTTTGTTTTGCTTTGCTTTTTCTCCTTTCGTTTTCTCTCGTTTTCTCTTTATTTGTCTTTCTTTTCCTTGTTTTGTTATTGTTTTCCCCTTGGTTTTCTTGTTTTCTTGTTTTTTTTCCTTCTACTCATACTTTTCTTAATATTTTCTTCATTTTCGTCTTTTTCTTTTTATTGTGAGTGCATTTCTCTCTCTCTCTCTCTCTCTCTCTCTCTCTCTCTCTCTCTCTCTCTCTCTCTCTCTCTCTCTCTCTCTCTCTCTCTCTCTCTCTCTCTCTCTCTCTCCATTCATTCAACATCACAGTTGCCAGATTGATTACAAATGCCACCCCTTGAGATTCCTCTTTCCCGTTTTCTGTCTTTGACAAATTACACGTCAACTTTTTTTTGGCCACGTTTTCTCTCTCTGTCTCTCTCTCTATCTTTCTCTCTGATGAATAATGGCGTTGGCAAGTTCCTTTATTGTTGTTTTTCTGTACTCTGTTATGGTCTGTGTTTGAGGAATGAGTGTTTACGTTTTCTTCTGGTATCAGTGGGTGTTCGTGTCCCATTTTCTTTGAGTCGTATTTTGGGGGGACGTAGAGAAAATGGGTTGTCCAGTTTCCCTATGCCAGAGTTAAGTTTCTTCGTTCTTTCATTTCTTTCACGGGTAGACTCTGAAACAACCTCATTTTTTCTTCGTTCATATGCTATCCATGTTTCCAATGCAAGAGTTAACAAGTTTCTTCGTTCTTTCATATCTTTCACGGGTATTGTCTGATGAAACAGCCTCATTTTTATCTTCGTTCATATGCTATCCATGTTTCCAATGCAAGAGTTAACAAGTTTCTTCGTTCTTTCATTTCTTTCACGGGTAACTTCAGAGACAGCCTCATTTTTATCTTCGTTCATATGCTGTCCAATTTCTCAGTGCAAGAGTTAATGAGCATCTTCGATCTTTCA
This sequence comes from Eriocheir sinensis, assembly GCF_024679095.1. Classification (NCBI taxonomy): domain Eukaryota; kingdom Metazoa; phylum Arthropoda; class Malacostraca; order Decapoda; family Varunidae; genus Eriocheir; species Eriocheir sinensis. The sequence continues at coordinate 7,670,201 of NC_066567.1, read as the reverse complement.
TTCCTTTCACTGTTTATCTCTTACATCTCAAACATATCGTTGCTTACCACGTTTGATAAGGCTTTCGTAGAGGTTGTTAGTATTTTCACGGGTAGTTTTATGAACCTAGTGACAGTTTGACAAGGCTTCTGCACCATGGATGTAAAGAAACACTCGTGAGAACCCGACTATTCTCTTTTGTGGACCTTGGAAATAATTTTGAGAGATGAGAAGGTCTGAGAATTCGGTCCTTGGTTGGTTCCTTCGTTGGTAGAGGGCGTCGCTGTGGTTATAGGTCTGAGAATGCTTGTATTCGTTGGTTCCTTCGTTGGTAGAGGGCGTCGCCGTGGTTATAGGTCTGAGAATGCTTGTATTCGTTGGTTCCTTCGTTGGTAGAGGGCGTCGCCGTGGTTATAGGTCTGAGAATGCTTGTATTCGTTGGTTCCTTCGTTGGTAGAGGGCGTCACCGTGGTTATAGGTCTGAGAATGCTTGTATTCGTTGATTCCTTCGTTGGTAGAGGGCGTCGCTGTGGTTATAGGTCTGAGAATGCTTGTTTTCGTTGGTTCCTTCGTTGGTAGAGGGCGTCACCGTGGTTATAGGTCTGAGAATGCTTGTATTCGTTGGTTCCTTCGTTGGTAGAGGGCGTCACCATGGTTATAGGTCTGAGAATGCTTGTATTCGTTGGGTCCTTCGTTGGTAGAGGGCGTCACCATGGTTATAGGTCTGAGAATGCTTGTATTCGTTGGGTCCTTCGTTGGTAGAGGGCGTCGCTGTGGTTATAGGTCTGAGAATGCTTGTATTCGTTGGTTCCTTCGTTGGTAGAGGGCGTCACCATGGTTATAGGTCTGAGAATGCTTGTATTCGTTGGGTCCTTCGTTGGTAGAGGGCGTCACCATGGTTATAGGTCTGAGAATGCTTGTATTCGTTGGTTCCTTCGTTGGTAGAGGGCGTCACCGTGGTTATAGGTCAAGGGCAACAAAAAGAGTATAGAAAAAAGAAGCCCGCTCGCTACTCACCGCTCATTAGGTTCAGGCAAAAAGAGGAGATAAGTAGCATAGTGGCGCCATCTGTGTGTGGAAGCAGCGGTGAAAGTTGAAAATATCTCCCCCATCAAATCCCTTCCTCTTAAAAAAAAAAAAAGTTTAGGAAAAATATACAGAAATTTCTTTAATATTATGGAGAAAGAACACGTTATTTTTATCTTTTATTTATTAGTCTGAAGAATACATGTTGAGGAAAAATGCTGCATAGATGAATTTTAATGAGATGAGGAGGAGGAGGAGGAAGAGGAGGATGCTAAATAGGAAATATAATAGTACAGAAAAGGAGGAAAAATTGGGAGATTAAGAAAAGAAACGGAAACTTAAGTATGAAAAAAAAAGAAAGGAGGAAAAACGAGGGAAGAAGTAGGCGAAAAGAGATGATAAAGAGGGAAGATAAAGGGAAACTGGTAAATAGATGAAAAGGGAAGCTGGAGAGAGGGAAAAGGATGATGAAGATACAAAATAAAGGAACACAAATGAAGAGAAGATTGGAGGGAGGAAAAAAAGATGATAAAGAGGGGAGATAAAGAAAGTCAGGTATATAGATAGGTAAAGAGATGAAAGGAAGATTGGAGGAAGGAAAAGATTGATAAAGAGATACAAAATAAAGGAACACAAATGAAGAGAAGATTGGAGGGAGGAAAAAAAGATGATAAAGAGGGGAGATAAAGAAAGTCAGATAAGGAGAGAGGTAAAGAGATGAAAGGAAGATTGGAGGAAGGAAAAGATTGATAAAGAGATACAAAATAAAGGAACACAAATGAAGAGAAAATTGGAGGGAGGAAAAAAGACGATTAAGAGGGAAGATAAAGAAAGTCAGATAAGGAGAGAGGTAAAGAAATGAAAGGAAGATTGGAGGAAGGAAAAGATTGATAAAGAGATACAAAATAAAGGAACACAAATGAAGAGAAGATTGGAGGGAGGAAAAAAAGATGATAAAGAGGGGAGATAAAGAAAGTCAGATAAATAGATAGGTAAAGAGATGAAAGGAAGATTGGAGGAAGGGAAAAGGATGCTAAAAATGGGAGATAAAGGGACACAAGTGGAAGGAAGAATTAGAGGGAGGGAAAACTATGATAGAAGGGAGATAAGAAAAAAAACAGGTAAATAGGTGAGAAGCAGAAAAGATTGGAGGGAAGAAAAAGGATGCTAAAGATGGGAGATAAAAGGACACAAGTAGATGGAAGATTGGAGGGAAGGAAAAGGGATGATAAAGAGAGGAGATAAGAGGAAACAGATAAATAGGTGAGTAGCTGAAAATGGAAGAATGGAGGGAAGAAAAATATGATAAATAGATACGAAACAAAAGGAGACTAGTAGAGGGAAGATTGGAGGGAGGGAAAAGATGATAAAGAGGGAGATAAAGAGGACAGGTAGATAGGTGATTAGCTGTAAAGGGAAGAGTGAAGGGAAGAAGGAAATAGAATAATCGATACAAAATAAACGTAACACGAAAAGAGGGGAGATTGCAGGGAGGGAAGATGATGATGAAGAGGAAGGAGAGATAGAAAATAGGGGAGATTAAGGTGGACAGGTAGATTGGTAAGTAGATGAAAAGGGAAGAAGGAAGGGAAAAATAAAATAAAAGGATAGATACAAAATAAATTAACACAAGTACAGGGAAGATGTAGAGAGGGAAGATGATGATGAAGACGAAGAAGAGATAGTAAATAGGGGAGATTAAGGTGGACAGG
>NC_066567.1:7652484-7662484 GCF_024679095.1 Eriocheir sinensis | reverse complement strand
CTTCTTTCCTTCATTTCTTTTTACCTCCTTTTCTCCTAATCCTCATTTTATTTTTCATTTTATTTTTCATTTTTATATATTATTTTTTTTCATTTTTTTCATTTTATTTTTCATTTTTTCTTTCATTTTTTCTTTCATTTTTTAATTCCTTCCTTCTTTCCTTCCTTTCTTCCTTTCTTTCCTCCATGTCCTCTTTTTTTCACTAATTTCTTCCCTTCCTTAATGTCCTCCTCTTCCTCTTCCTCCAGTTCCTCCTCTTCCTCCTCATCTTCCTCATCATCCGTATATATTTTTTTATTTCCTCTTCTTATATTTCTCTTCGTCCATTTTTTGTCTCTCTTCTCTTCGCTTCCTTCTTCTTATCCTCATTTCTCTCCTATCTCCATCTTCTTTTTTCCTGTTCCTCTTGGTCCATCTTCTCCTCCTCCTCCTCCTCTTCCTCGTCTGTTTATTTATCTATTTATTTATTTTTATTTTTATTCATCAATGTTCCCTTTCTTATCTCCTCCTCCTCCTCTTCCTTATTTTAATTTTTCTCCCTTCTTCATCTTCTTATTCCTATTTCTCTTGGTGCATCTTCTCTCCTCCTCCTCCTCCTCCTCCTCTTCCTCCTCGTCTGTTTATTTATTTATTTTTATTTTTGTTTTTCTTCGTCAATGTTCTCTCTCTTATCTCCACCTCCTCCTCTTTATTGTCATTTCTCTCTCTTCTCCATCTCTTTATTCCTATTCCTCTTGTGATAATGTTCTCTCTATCTTAAACTCGTCTTCTTCTTCTCCCTCCTCCTCCTCCTCCTCCTCCTCCTCCTCCTCCTTATCGTCATTTCTCTCCCTTCTCCATCTCTTTATTCCTATTCCTCTGTGTCCATGTTCTCTCCAACTTAAACTCTTCCTCCTCCTCCTCCTCCTCCTCCTCCTCCTCCTCCTCCTCCTCCTCCTCCTCCTCCTCCTCCTCCTCCTCCTCCTCCTCCTCCGCCTCCTCCATAATTCTTACTCCAGGCGGACCGACCACTCAGCTGTTTCAAGTTTAGCCATTTTTCATCTCCACAATTTTTTGGCTCCCCAGGAATTTGCTTCACCTTTAACCCCCTCCTCCTCCTCCATCTTCCTCCTCCTCCTCCTCCTCCTCCTCCTCCTCCTCCTCCTCCTCGTCGTCTAATTCCCCTTGCTCCAGTACGTAAGGTAGGAAAGAGAGAGAGAGAGAGAGAGAGAGAGAGAGAGAGAGAGAGAGAGAGAGAGAGAGAGAGAGAGAGAGAGAGAGAGAGCCGCTCTCCACCCCCTCCAATCCAACGAATCGAGTTCACAGCTCGACCAAGCACGAGCCACAGCTGCTCTCGCACTAGACATTGAGAGCGCATTTGACAGAGTGTGTCACACCGCCCTATTAGAAAAATGAGAGCAGCCGGATTGGAGGAAAGCTTCTGTGCCTGATGGAAAATTAGAGAGACGCCACCTTCAAGTGGTCCTGAATGGGCACAAGTCCTCCCCACAACGGATCCACGCCGGCGTGCCACAAGGCAGCGTCATCGGGCCACTTCTATGGAACATATACATAAATGACCTCCTCCATCTTGTTCCTAGTGCCAAAGCGTTCGCCGATGACATCACTTTGACTCACAAAATAGAGCCAGGAGGAGGCCCAGGCAGCACGCCAACTAGAGCCACACTCCGGCGAATTGCAGATTGGGGAGTAAGTGGCAAGTTATGTTTGCCCCAGCAAAACTCAGCTGCTGGTAGTGGCCAGGACACCTGTGGATCTCCAGCTTGAATTTGAGGACTCAAGCTGACGCCACGTGAGGAAGTGGAGGTGCTGGGCCTCACATATGACTCCAGGCTGACCTTCCGCACGCATCCAGCAGCTGGCAAGGGCAGCCTCACGGAAGCTGACGTCCCTACGCAGAATCTCCTGGCTGATGGACAGTCGAGGGCGCGAGGTCTTATACAAGGCACAAATCCGATCCTCCCTTGAGTATTCGTGCCTAACGTGAGGAGCTGCCAGTACCCATCTCGCGCTCCTCGACAAGATCCAGGAGAGGGCGTGGAGGATCATCACTGCTCGACAACCGGAGCACCTACCGACCCTGCAGACCCTCCAACACCGGCGAGACGTGGCCGGCCTCACCACTCTGTACAAAATACAGCAGGAGGAGTGGAGCACCTGAGGACGCTGCGCCAGCCAGGCAGGAGGTGACAGCCAACACCCGGTCAGCGGCGGCACCCACGGCTCTGGTGGTGCAGCGATGCCGGACGACTCACTACCAGAGGCAGTTTCTAAACACTTACGTGAATATATGGAACCGTCTCCTTGCGTCCGGTCAGCTGCCTCAGCAGTTCACACACCGGCAACAATATAAACTGTTTGTGAACCAGTGGCTGAACAATTTGTGAACAGGTTAGGCTTTAAGATAGGGGATACCAACTATGTTCCCTTTAGCCTACAAACTAGTGCCGCCATATAATGTAATGTTATAGGTACTAGGCCCTGATGTAACCAAGTGTCTGTGTAAATAAAAAAAATAAAAAAAGAGAGAGAGAGACTAAAACAAAGAAATACACATAACTTCCTTCCTCCTCCTCCTCCTCCTCCTCCTCCTCCTCCTCCTCCTAAGTGGATACAATTTTTTATCAGGCCGCACAGGTATGTTAATGAGGCGTGCGTACCTGGGCGGGGCGGGTTACCTGGCTCACCTGTTTAGCATGACCCCGAGCCAACAGGTGTCCCGGGTTCGAGATTTCACTTTTATTTTCTTTTTTTTTCTCTCTCTATCTATATCTCCCTATCTATCTATCTATCTATGTATCTATCTCTTTCTATCTCTCTTTCTTTGACAGTTTCTCTTATCTATGTTATTTTTTTTCTCGTTATTTTCTGTGTCTCTTTTTCTGTCTGTCTGTCTGTCTGTCTGTTGTTTGTATTATTTCATTCGTTTTTTTTAGTGTTTGTCTGTGTGTCTGTCTGTGTCTTTATCCGCCTGTCTCTGTTATTTGCATTATTTTATTCATGTTGTTTATTTGTTTTAGTTTTTCTGTCTGTATCTGTCTCTCCGTCTGTCTGTCTGTCTGTCTATTTGTCTTTTGTTTGCATTTATTCATTTTTTCTTTGTTGTAGTATCATGTGTGTGTGTCTGTTTGTGTGTTCGTCTTTGTCTGTCTGTCTGTCTGTGTGTCTGTCTATGTCCGTCTATGTCTGTCTGTCTATGTCTTTTGTTTGCATTAATTCATTGTTTTGTTGTAGTATTTACGTCTGTGTGTCTGTTTGTGTGTTCGTCTTTGTCTGTCTGTGTGTCTGTGTGTCTGTTTGTGTGTTCGTCTTTGTCTGTCTGTGTGTCTGTGTCTGTTTGTGTGTTCGTCTCTGTCTATCTGTGTCTACCTGTTTCCATTATATCATTCCAAAGCCATTTTTCGGGGGTTTTAAATTTTTTTTCGAAGCATTTATATATTTTTTCCTCTTTTAAATATTCGGGGTAACTAATTTTCCTCCTAAGTCACGTTTTCCTCCCGGCTCATTAAAACGTTCCCTCCCTCGCAGCCTTTCCTCAACGTTTCTTTAATATTTTCGTTTGTCTGCCAGTGGTTAAAGTTTTCCCGAGATTTTCCCCTTGTAGCGTTCTTTTCCTTTCTTTTTTTCCTTTTTTTTTCTTTTCTATATAATTTTTTTGTATTTGTTTTCTTGTTTCTTATTTTTTGTTATTATTTTATTTTATTTTGTTGATTTTTACAGTTTTTTTTGTATTTCTGGTTTTATTTTGTGACTTATTATTTTTTGTATTTTTTTATTTGTTATCTTTTCAGTGTTTCTTTTTTTATATTTTTGGTTATTTTTTTCGTATTTGTTATTCTTAATAGTGTTTCTTTTTATTTTTGGTTATTTTTTATTATTCATGTATTATTTTTTTAATATTTTGTTTTTATTATCATTTTTGTATTTACTTTTCTTTGGATATTTTATGCCGTGCTTCAAATCGTTATCTATTATGTTGCTTTATGACCTTCTATTAAATAATTTTGTTACTTCTATCTATCTCTATTTATCTATCTATGTATTTATTTATTTATTTATCTATCTATCTATCTATCTATATCTATCACTAAAATCACACAATTGTAGGTAGAAAGGTAGGATAAGAGAGAGAGAGAGAGAGAGAGAGAGAGAGAGAGAATGCGGGTACCTCCATAACTTCTGCCGTGTTCTCTCTCTCTCTCTCGTGGCAGGAAGTGTGTGTGTGTGTGTGTGTGTGTGTGTGTGTGTGTGTGTGTGTGTGTGTGTGTGTGTGTGTGTGTGTGTGTGTGTTTTGCGTGACTGTTTTCAGAATGTCCGTATTTGGATATATATTGTGTGGAGAAATGGAGGAGGAGGAAGAGGAGGAAGAGGAGGAAGGGAGGGCAGAGGGACTAAATTGAAGACAGACTGGAGGAGGAGGAGGAGGAGGAGGAGGAGGAATATAAAGTGTAAGGAGAGGAAAAGGAAAAGAAAGCTGAAGGAAAAGGAGGAGGAGGAGGAGGAGGAGGAAGAGGAAATAGAGAGAGAGAGAGAAAGAGAGAAGATAGAGGAGAGAAGAAGGAAATGGAGAGAGAAAGAAAGTGAATATGAAGACAGGGGAAGGAGGAGGAAGAGGAGGGGGAGGAGGAGGAGGAGGAGGAAAAAAAAAGAAAGAAGAGAAGGATTTGGCGAAGGAAAGCGCCGAAATTGAAATGGACAGAAGAAAGAAGGAGGAAGAAGAAGAAGAAGAAGAGGAGGAGGAGGAGGAGGAGGAATTTATTTTTATCCTTTTATTATTATTTTTTCTCTTCTTGGTGGTGACTCCTAAGCTATTATTGACGTGTTCAACTAAAGCTGTTTTGCCACACTCTCTCTCTCTCTCTCTCTCTCTCTCTCTCTCTCTCTCTCTCTCTCTCTCTCTCTCTCTCTCTCTCTCTCTCTCTCTCTCTCTCTCTCTCTCTCTCTCTCTCTCTCTCTCTCTCTCTCAACTTTTACATTTTCTCTCCATTTTCCTTTATTTCTCTCCTTCCCTCTCCCCTTTCCTCCCTCTCCCCCTCTCTCCCTCTCTCTCTACCATCTCTTCTTCGACTTCTCTCCATCTCTCCACCTCTCATCTCTTCCTCCATCTCTGTTCATGTCTCCACCTCCCCCTCTCTCTCCCCCTCTCCCTCCTTCTCTCTCTCTCTCTCTCCCTCCCTCCCCCTCTCCATGTTCCTCCTTGAAGAGTTTCATTTTTTCGCAGTGAAAGGAAAGTAATCTGAGCTGCCGATGGAGAGAGAGAGAGAGAGAGAGAGAGAGAGAGAGCATATGACAAATTGATGTTGCGTGAAAAACAAAAAACTTTTCTCCTTTGCACTTTTTTTGTTTTCTTTTATTTTTATTATTATTATTATTATTATTATTATTATTATTATTATTATTATTATTATTATTATTATTATTATTATTATTATTATTATTATTATTATTATTATTATTATTATTGTTATTATTATTATTATTATTATTATTATTATTTTTATTATTATTGTTATTATTTTTATTATTTTTATTATTATTGTTATTGTTATTATTGTTATTATAATTATTGTTGTTGTTGTTGTTTTATTATTTTGTCCTCTTAATTGATTCTTCTTCCTCCTCCTCCTCCTCCTCCTCCTCCTCCTCCTATCTATCATCATCGTCACCCATCTCTTTTTTTTGTTTCCTTCCACATAATTTTCTTTTTCTCCTTCATTTCATTATTTATTCATCCTGCGACTTATTTCTCCTCTTCATTTTCTTTATTATTCATCCCGCGAGTTATTTTTCCCTTCATTTCATTCATTATTCACCCCGCGACTTATTTTTCTCCCTCATATCATAATTATTTTTCCCTTCATTATCTTTATTACTTATCTCGCGACTTTTTTTTTCTCCCTCATTGCCTTTATTATTCACCCTGCGACGTATTTTTCCCTTCATTTCATTCATTATTCACCCCGCGACTTTTTTTTCTCCTTCATTTCATTTCGTATTCACCCCGCGACTTATTTTTCACCTTCATTTCATTGTGTATTCACCCCACGACTTATTTTTCACCTTCATTTCGTTTATTATTCATCCTGCGACATTTTTCTCCTTCATTTCATACATTATTCACCCCGCGACTTATTTTCCTCCTCGTTAACATTTCTCCCGGGACTCTTTCTTGCCCCGAAATTAAGTTAGTTGGGGCAATCTCGTCTTTTCCTTTCTCTATTTTTATTTATTTTTATTTAATCTTATTTTTTTCTTTTATTTTTTACATTTTCTTTAATTTTATCTTGTTTTTTTTCGTTCATGAACTCTCCTTATCTTTCCTCTTTCTTTCTTTTTTCTCTTCCTGTTCTTTTCCTTTTCTTTAATTTTCTTTCTTTTATCTTTTCTTTGCCTTTTCTCTGTTTTTCATATTTTCGTTCCTTTTTCCTGATTTTTCTCCTGTTTTCTCTTTCTCTATCTTTTCCTTTCATTTTTTTTTCTTTTTATTTATTCCTTTATTTTCTATCTTATTTTTCTTTTATATTTTTCGTTTTCTTTTTATTATCTTTTCTTCTCTTTTCTATTTTTTCATCAATATTTTCCTTTCAGTTATTTTCTATTTCTTTATTTTCCTTCATTTTTCTTGTTTTTTCTTTATTCCTATTCTCTAATTTTCTCCTTCATTTGTTTCCGTTCTTTTCCTGACCTTTCTCTCCTTTTCTTCTCTTTTCCTCTATTTATCTTTTCTTTTCCTTTTCTTTTCCTTTTTATTCTGTCGTTTCATTACAGTTTTTCTCTCAACTTTTTCCTTCTATTTCCTTTTTTTCTTTTATTCATTTTTCTTTTTCCATTTCCATTTTTTTTCTGTCTTGCATCATCACCATCTCCCTTCCTCCCTTCTCCCTTCCTCCCTTCCCCCTTCTTTCTCCCTTCCCCCTTCTTCCTCCCTTCCCCCTTCTCCCTCCCTTCCCCATCCTTCCTTTGTTTTCCTGCTTCCTCTCCTTTCCTTCCTTCCCCCCTATCTTTCTCTCTTCCCCTTCCTTCCTTCCCCCTTCTTCCTCCCTTCCCCCTCATTCCTTTGTCTCCCTGCTTCCTCTCCTTTCCTCCCTTCCTCCCTATTCTTGCATCCTACCCCATACCTCCTCCCTTCCTCCTCCCCTTCCCCTCTCCCTTCTTTTGTTTCCCTGTGTTTCCCCTTCCTCATCCTCTCTCCCTCCCTTCCTTCTTTCCTTCCCTCCTCCCTTCCTCCCTTCTTCCCTTCCTTCCTTCCTTTCTCCCCATCCTCTTTATTATCCTTTTCCTCTCTCCCTCCTTTCCTTCCCTCCTCCCTTCCCCCTTCTCTTATTCATCCCTTTTCCTATACTTTTCTCCTTTTCTCTCTTCTTCCTTCCTTCCTTCCCTTTGTTTATTATCTTTTTCTCCCTTTCATCTCTACTTCTCTTCCTCTCTTTCCCTCACCTTATTCACCCATGTTTGTTATCCCTCCTTTCCCTTCCCTTTCCTTCCCTTCCCTTCCCTTTCCTTCAATTCGCTTCCCTTCGCTTTCCTTCTCTTCCCTTCACTTTCCTTCTCTTCCCTTCCCTTCCCTTCCCTTCCCTTCGCTTTCGTTCCCTTTCCTTCTCTTCCTTTCCCTTCCCTTTCCTTCCCTTCGCTTTCCTTCAATTCCTTCCTTCCTTCCCTTCCTTCCTTCCTTCCCTTCCTTCTCTTCTTCCTTCCTTTCCTTCAATTCCTTCCTTCCTTCCCTTCCTTCCTTCCTTCCTCCTTCCTTTCGTTCCTTCCTTCCTTCCTTCCTTCCTCCTTCCGCTTCCTTCCTTCCTTCCTTCCTTCCCTTCCCTTCCTTTCCCTTCCCTTCCCTTCTCTTCTCTTCTCTCTTTATTCCTCCTATCTATGCTGCCCACGTCTTTCCCTTCCCTGGGCTGTAGCTTAACTTTTGCTGCATATTACACCACACACACACACACACACACACACACACACACACACACACGCACTGGAGGCTGGATAAACTCATACACATTTTTTTTTCCTTTCTCGGTTATATTCCTTCCTTCTCTCCATCACCATCACCACCATCATCATCATCATCATCTTTATCATAATCATCATCATCACCATCACCAACAACAACAACAACAACTACCACTCGACCACCACCGCCATTAGCACTATCTTTTACCACCACCATCACCACCATCACCACCACCACCACCTCGTCAGCTTATCAAAACTGTTTAATGGGTTTGTGATAAGTTGACAAGTTGTTAGGGAGAGTGCGTCCCGTCTCTCTCTCCAGGATCAACAGGCCTGAGGGTGGAGGGCGGTGGAATGGTGTGAGTGGATGGTGGAGAAGGGATGAAGGGTGATGGGTGAAAGGGTAAAGGGTGTGAGTAGGGAGATGTGGGTGCTGGGTGTGTGGTTGTGTTTTTTCTCTCTCTCTCTCTCTCTCTCTCTCTCTCTCTCTCTCTCTCTCTCTCTCTCTCTCTCTCTCTTACGTGACACCGATTTTTACTAACGTGTCACCGATTTTTAATAACGTGACATCGATTTTTAAGAAAGGAGACAAAAAAAATACCAGGTAACTACTGACCCATTAGTCTAACTTCAAATGTAGGTAAGCTACTTGAGAGCATAATTAGAGACAAAATTGTGAGTTACCTCGAAAGCCACTCATTAATTGGGGATTCACAACATGGCTTCCGTAACAAAAGATCCTGCCTATCAAACCTATTGACCTTTTATAACGACCTCTTCTCAGTTTATGACGTAACCAAATCATTGGACGTAGTCTATCTTGATTTCCAGAAAGCGTTTGATAAAGTCCCACATCATAAATTACTTTATAAATTAAAGCAAATAGGTATTGACGGTCAAGTAAACCAACGAATCGCGAATTGGTTGAGCAACAGACAACAAAGAGTAGTGATTGACGGATTTAACTCAGAGTGCTCTTCATTATTTATATCGACGACGTGGATGTTGGACTCAATAATCGCATTAGTAAATTTGCGGACGACACAAAGATTGGTAACTCGGTTCTCACTGACGAAGACAGGCAAAGCCTCCAAGAGATTTGCGCAAAATTTCAGCTTGGTCGGATAGATGGGAGATGCCCTTTAACGTAGACAAGTGCCAGGTCCTTCAAGTTGGAACAAGAAATAAGAAGTTCGATTACGAAATGCGCGGCGTTAAACTCACAAGCGTTCAATGCGTTAAGGACCTGGGGGTCAAAATCGCGTCAAACCTCAAATTCTCACATCAATGCATCGATGCAGCAAATAAAGCGAACAGAATGTTGGGCTTCATTAAAAGAAACTTTTTATTCAAGAATAAAGATGTAATACTTCCGCTCTACAATAGTTTAGTCAGACCCCACTTGGAATATGCGGTACAGTTTTGGTCTCCTCACCATGCAAAGGACATTGCTAAATTAGAAGGTGTTCAGCGTCGGGCAACAAAAATGATCCCTTCCTTGCGCAACAAATCCTACGAAGAAAGGCTTTCCACCCTTAACATGTTCTCTCTTGAGAAACGTCGCCTCCGAGGAAAACTGATCGAATGTTTTAAAATACTTAATGGTTTCACGAATGTAGACAGATCAACATTGTTTATGATCGATGACACTTTGCGAACGAGGAACAATGGCGTAAAACTCAAATGTAGACAAGTAAATTCAGACTGCACCAAATTTTTCTTCACCAACTTTGTAGTGCGAGAATGGAATAAGCTCCCACCGTCAGTGGTCCAGTGTAACACGATTGACTTCTTCAAAAATAAGTTCGACCGTCACTTCCTTGAACTTAATATTAACTAGAGTAGAAAAGCAACGTTTTGGAGCCATCTGATTAGTGTAGATTCACTTAGGTTTGAGGACAGACCACCTAGTCTGGACCATGGGGTCTGTGTGGTCTGATTTTCTATGTAATTCTTTGTAATTTCTCTCTCTCTCTCTCTCTCTCTCTCTCTCTCTCTCTCTCTCTCTCTCTCTCTCTCTCTCTCTCTCTCTCTCTCTCTCTCTCTCTCT
>NC_066567.1:7644984-7647484 GCF_024679095.1 Eriocheir sinensis | reverse complement strand
GAGGAAGTAAGATAAAGAAACATCACAAAGAGGAGATAAAGATGCTGATAAAGAAAGAGAAAATAAACTGTCACTGGAACGCAAAGTCGAGATAGGGAGATAAGGATGCTGAGGAAGTAAGATAAAGAAACACATCACAAAGAGGAAAGAGAGGAGATTAGGATGCTATGGAAGGGAGAGAAAGAGAATCATCACACAAGAACACAAAGACAAAGATATAGATACTGTTGAAGAAAATAAAGAAAACAATCACAGAGAAGCAAAAAGTCAGAATAGGGAAGAAAGAACGAAGTGGAAGGGAAGAAAAAGAGCAGAAATGGATAACACAGAGCATCGCAAAGGAAGAATAAGAGAGAGAGAGAGAGAGAGAGAGAGAGAGAGAGAGAGAGAGAGAGAGAGAGAGAGAGAGAGAGAGAGAGAGAATGTAAAGCAACCATCATCACCACTACCCAAAGATGCTGTAGAAGATAAAAGGAGATGAAGATGTTGGGAATTGGAAAGAAAACAACAGCATCAGTTATTTAAATACCACCATCATCATCACCACCACCACCCAAAGATGCTGTAGAGGAGAGATAAAAGAAGATAAAGATGCTGGGAATTGGAAAGAAAGGAACACCATCAATTATTTAACCTCCACCATCATCATCACCACCATCTTTATCGAGCTCTTCCCTTTCCTTCTTTTCCTCTTTATCTATCTATGTATCTTAACTTCTATCTATCTATCTATTTATCTTTCTCGTTCAATTCATCACTTATCCACTTTTTCATCCACTGTTTCCACCACAAACACACATAGCACCACACCACCACCACCACCACCACCACCACTACCACCACCACCACCTCCTCCTCCTCCTCCTCCACCACCACCACCACCACCCTTATCACCAGCGCCCTGTAATTACTTTCACGCTGCCTCGTCTGCAGTTTTGTGAAGTCCCCCAAAATTTGCTCAAAACTTGTGAACTTGTTATCAGAAGGGGCGAGTTGAGGGGTCTCTCTCTCTCTCTCTCTCTCTCTCTCTCTCTCTCTCTCTCTCTCTCTCTCTCTCTCTCTCTCTCTCTCTCTCTCTCTCTCTCTCTCTCTCTCTCTCTCTCTCTCTCTCTCTCTCTTGCTCTCGCTCTTTTCCTCTTCCTCTTCTGACCTCTACCTATTGTATTTTTTTTTATCTTTCTATTCCTCTTCTTCCTTCTCCTCTTGTTTTTCCTCTTGTTTTTCCTCTTCATCCTCCTCCTCCGGTTTCTTTTATTTGCTTCTCTTGTTTCTAATTATCTGCTCTCGTCCTCTTCCTCCTCCTCCTCTTTTTCCTCCTCCTCAATTTTCTTCTCTTCTCCTTCCCTTTTTCCTCTTGTGTATCCCTATCCTTTTCTTCTTTATCCTCTTCCTCCTATTCTTCGATTATTACGTTTCTCCTCCTTCTCTCCCTTTCCTCCTCCTCCCCTTCCTCCTCCTCCTCCTCCTCCTCCTCTTACCCAGCACACAGTAATTAAAACGGACAGAGGAAATAAAATAGTTGACGGTCTAATCTGAAAAATAATTAAACGGCAATTTCTTCCCGTTTTCTCTTACATAGAAAACGGGAAGTGGCGGTCCGTGAAGCGGCGACTCAATTATTTTCTAAGCTGATTATTTCTCACTCCATTTTTTTTTTTTTTTTTTTTTTTTGAGCGAAGGATTTTAAGTTTGTGGGCGAGTTTCTTTTTCTTCCGTTTCGTTTCGTTGAGGTGAAAGTGGAAGTGAATCGGTGCGTAGAAAGACCGAGTGATTGATTGATTTTTTTTTCTTTTTCTTTTTCTTTTTTTTTTCTTCCTGTTCTTTGTAATCGTGATTTTTCGTTCTTTCTCTTTGTCTTTAATTTTCTTCATTCCCAACTTTGTCATTCTTTTAATATTGTTTTTCTTTTTTCTTTTCTTTTTCCTTGCTTATATTTTGTTTTCTTTCTCTTTCTGTCTTTAATTCTCTCTATTCTCAACTTTATCTTTATTTTTTCTGTTTTTATCTCTTTTTTTATCTTATCTTCTTCGACTGATTGATTGGTTGATTGATTGCTCCTCTCTCTCTCTCTCTCTCTCTCTCTCTCTCTCTCTCTCTCTCTCTCTCTCTCTCTCTCTCTCTCTCTCTCTCTCTCTCTCTCTCTCTCTCTCTCTCTCTCTCTCTCTCTCTCTCTCTCTCTCTCTCTCTCTCTCAATTACACTCTCACCCACACCTCCTTTTCGTAAATATTTGTTCCCCTAAGTGTGTGTGTGTTTGTGTGTGTGTGTGTGTGTGTGTGTGTGTGTGTGTGTGTGTGTGTGTGTTATCTAATAGGATTACGTATGTGTGTATGTACGTGTGCATGGGCGTCAAAAATAAGCCGTTCTGGTCAACCATGTAACACACACACACACACACACACACACACACACACACACACACACACACACACACACACACACACACACACACACACACACACACACACACACACGAGACACAAGTTTTGTTCCCAGAAACC
>NC_066567.1:7617484-7632484 GCF_024679095.1 Eriocheir sinensis | reverse complement strand
TCTTCGTTTTCTTTTTTTCTTTCTTTTTTTCTTTATCATCATCATCATCATGGTATTTTTCTTCTCTTTCTTCTTGTAGTTTCTTCTTTGTGTCATTTTCTATTTTTTTTTCTTTATCAACATCGTATTTTTCTTCTTTTCATTTATTTTTTTCTTTATTTTTTCTTTATCATCATTATCATCTTTGTGTTCTCCTCTTTTTTTTAGTTTCTTTTTCGTATCAAACTCTATCTTTTTCTTTATCAACATCGTATTCTTCTTCGTCTTCTTCGTTTTCTTTTTTCTTTCTTTTTTTCTTGATCATCATTATCATCATCATCGTATTTTCTTCTTCTCCTTTCTTTAATTTCTTCTTCGTGTGTTGCTTTCCATCTATTCCTTCTTCTTGTTCTCTTGCTATTTCTTCTTTTATCTCTACTTCCATTTCTTTCTTTCTTTTCTTTCATTTTCTCGATTTCTTTGTATTCATCAGCTTCTATTACTATTATTATTTATTATTATTATTATTATTATTTTTTCCCTATTCTAAACTAACATGTCCAGGCAGCGGAAAATAAATTGCTGTGGGTTTTATCACAATCATTAATTTCCCCTGGCTAGTGAATCATAACATTTAACTATTTTTTTCCTGCTCCATTCCTATTATTATTATTATCATTATTATTACTATTATTATTATCGGGGCGTGACTTCTGAATTATTTTTTACCATCGTTTCCCCTTCAAATCGTCGTCTTTATTTTTTTCCATAGTTTTACCTTCCTTTATTACGTCCAGAATGTTTTATAATAGCATAGTACGTATAATGATTTTAATATAGCTTCCGTTTTCTGTGCTTTACGGTCCACGGTGTCTATAGTTAAATAGAGTGAAAGCAAGTCTATGCTACAACAAACTTCAAAGGGAGAATTTCGTTAATGTTGCAGGAGAAGGGTTGAAGGAAGGGAAGGGAAGGGAAGAGAAGGAGGGAGGAAACGTTTTATGACGAGAGGGAAGGAAAAGGAATGAAAGGGTAGGGAAGGGAAGGGAAAGGAAGGGAAGGAGGGAGGAAAAGTTAAATGAAGAAAGGGAAGTGAAGGGATGGGAAGGGAAGGGAAGGAGGGAGGGAAGGGATAGTTAAATGAAGAGAGGAAAGGGAAAGGAAGGAGGGAGAGAAAGTTAAATGAAGACAGGGAAGGGAAGGGATGGGAAGGGAGGGAAGGAGGGAAGGGAAAGTTAGATAAGGAGATTGAAGGGAAGGGAAGAAAGGAGAAAGGGAAGGGAAAGTTAAATTAAGAGAGTGAAGATAAGGGAAAGGATGGGAAGGGAAGGAAGGAGGAAAGGGAAAGTTATCTGACGAGAGGGAAGCGAAAGGGAAGGGAAGGGAAGGAGGGAGGGAAAGTTAAGTGAAGAGAGGAAAGGGAAGGAGGGAGGGAAAGTCAAGTGAAGAGAGGGAAAGGAAGGGAAGGGGTGAGTGAAAGTTAAATGAAGAGAAGGAAGGGAAGGGAAGGAAGGAGGGAGGGAGGGAAAGTTAAATAAAGAGAGGGAAGGGAAGGGATGGGAAAGGAAGGAGGGAAGGGAAAGTTAGATGACAGAGAGAGAGAGAGAGAGAGAGAGAGAGAGAGAGAGAGAGAGAGAGAGAGAGAAGGGAAGGGAAGGGAAGAGAAGCAAGGAAAATTTAAATGAGGAAGAAAGAGAAAAGGAAATGCAGAATATTGACAAAAACGAAAATTCTAGTATACAAAACTGGAGGATGAAAAAATAAAAAAGAGATAAACAAAAAAGGAAAAAGAAGGGAAGGGGAGTAAAAGGGAGATTAGATACAAAGGGGACGGGAAGAGAAGGGATTAAAAATGGAAGGGAAGGAAAGGGAAGCGAAGGGAGACAGGTGGAAAGATGGGAGGAGAAGAAGGAAAGGAAAAAATAAGATATATAGAAAATGAATAAAAAGGAAGGGAAGGAAAGAGAAATAAATGAAAAGATGGGAAGAGAAGGGAAAAGAAAGGGAAGAAAAGATAGAGATAGAAAAGAAGGCAAAAGGAAAGGAGTAGAAGGATAAAAATAAAAGATTGAAGGGGAAGAGGAAGGAATAGAAGACGGGTGGAAAAGAAGGAAAAAAAGGGAAAGGAAAAAGAAAGGGAAGGAAAGGTAGACGGGTGAAAAGAAAGGACGGGAAGTGAAGAGGAAATGAAGGAATAGAAAATTAGTAAAAAAAAAATAGGGAAGGGAAAAAAAGAGAAAACGAATGGAAAAATTGGAATAGAAAGGAAAAAGAAAGGGAAGGGAAGGGAAATAATTGCAAAGATGGGGAGAGAAAGGAAAAAAGAAAGGAGAGGAAAGGAAAATAATTGCAAAGAAGGGAAGAGAAAGGAAAAAAAGAAAGAGGGGAAAAGGTAAATAATAAGGAAAGAAAGATAATTTGAAAGAATGGGAATAGAAAAGGAAAAGAAAGGGAAAGGAAGGAAAATAACCGTCAAGATAGGAAGAAAAGGAAAAAAAGGAGAGGAAATGGAAATAATTGCAAAGAATGAAAGAGAAGGGAAAATAAAAAGGAAGGAAAGAGAAAAAAACTGGAAAAATAGAAAGAAAAGGAAAAAGGAAAGGAAAGGGACAGTATTAAAGATGGAAAAAGGAGGAAAAGTAAAAGGAAGGAAAGGGGATAGAAAAGAAATGGAAAGGAAAAGGAAGTAATTGGAAAGATGGGAAAAGAAGGGGAAAAATAAGGTGAAGGAAAGGGGAATAGAAAAGAAAGAAAGGAAAAGGAAATTATTAAAGATGGAAAAGGAGGGGAAAAATAAGGTGAAGGAAAGGGGATAGAAAAGAAAGGAAAGGAAAAGGAAATTATTAAAGATGGAAAAGGAGGGGAAAAATAAGGTGAAGGAAAGGCAGAGGGTCGGAAAAGAAGGGACAGGAAAGTTTGGCCCCAATGAAAAGTTTTGCTCCCAGGCGAGACTTGGCAACTCTGCAGGGAGCGTGTGAAGTTGGCTACCCGGCCTGAAAAGTGTTGCCAACTCGGGGGCGCACACACACACACACACACACACACACGGGAAGGGTAAAATGACAGACTTTTTTTTTCTGGGATAAATATTTCGTTTTCATTTATTTATTTTCGTATTTATTTGTTTGTTTATGCGTTTGTTTGTGTGTGTGTATTTGTTTTTGCCGTTGTTTGTTATTTCCCTTCCATTCCCTTCCCTAATTTTTGTTCGCTTTTCCTATCGCCACTTTTTTTTTCCTTTTTCTTCATATTTTGAACTTTTATTTCATTACTTTATCTATTTATTCTTTTGTTGGTTCTGTTGCTTTCTTCGTTTTCTTTCCATTCTAATTTTTCTTTCACATTCTTCTTTTCTTTTCCTGTTTTCTTCTTTCGTATATTCTTTCTTTCTTTCACTCCCTATCTTTCTCTTTATTCTACTTCTCCTTCACTCAAGTTAATCTTCCTTTTCTTCTTTCACATATTTTTTTTCTTCTTTTCTCTTACATTCCTTCTTTCACTCTTTTTCTAACTTTATTTTTCATTTTCTTCACAGTAATTTGCATTTCTATCTCTTTTCTTTTTCACATAATTTTTTTTCTTCTTTTCTCCTATTCTTCTTTCTCTCCTATTCCTTCTTTCTTACTCCTTCACTCTTTATCTAACTGTTTATTCTTCATTTTCTTCACACTAGTTTACATTTGCTTTCTTTTATCTTTTTTCGCATAATTTTTTTCTTGTCTCATATTCTTTTCTTTTCTTATTTTCTCTCTTTCTTTCTTTTCCTTACTTTACCCCTTCACTTCCTTACCTGGCTAATTATTCTACATTCTTCGTTCTCACTCTTTACTTCTTTATTTTCCATTTTTCTTTCATTCTTTTACTTCTTTATCTAACTATTTTATTTTATTTCCTTCACTCTTGTTTGCTCGTATTTACACTCAAAGGCAATGTCACGTTTTCCTCCAGCGAACATTTTTATCTTCCTCTTTTCATTTTTTTCGCTTATTTTTCTTTCTTTTGTTAATTTTTTATCGTCGGCGTGAAAGGCGAGAGGCGGGAAAGCATTCGAGACCGTGCCATTAAAAAAAATCTCGCCAGGTGTTAATGAGCGAGTGCAGGTGTGATAATAATAATAATAATAATAATAATAATAATAATAATAATAATAATAACAGTGACGGGAATAATAATCGTAAAAGTCATTCTGGTTACAACTTTTACCCTGTTTATTTATCTTTATTTATCTTTATTTATTTATTTATTATTTTTATTTCTCGGGGTCAGGGCAGGTAAGGGGAAGATTTACCTGTGTCGGCGTCCCCTCATTAAGGCCGCAGCTCACCTGTCCACCTTAACAGCGAGGATAAGGAGAGGGAGCCAGCGCGTGGGAGGGCTGAAAATAGCGGTGGTAGTAGTAGTAGTAGTAGTAGTAGTAGTAGTAGTAGTAGTAGTAGTAGTAGTAGTGGTAGTAGTAGTAGTAGTAGTAGTAGTGGTAGTAGTAGTAGTAGTAGTAGTAGTAGTAGAAGGACGAGGAGGAGTAGAAATAAGTGGAGGAGGAGGACGAGGAAGAAGAGAAACAGAAAAAAAAATATGGAGGACGAGAAATAATAGTTGGATATGGAAGAGGACAAGTAATAAAAAAAATACGAGAACGAGGAAAACAAGAATATAAGAAAAAAATAAATGAAAAGAAAAGGAAGAATGTGAAAGAAAAAAACAGAGGGAAAGAAAACGAAAAAAAACAAGAACCAACAAAAGAATAAATAAACAAAATAATGAAATAAAAGTTAAATATATGAAGAAAAAAAAAAAAGGTCGTGATCGGAAAAGCAAACAAAACAAGGAAAACAAGTAGAAAAGAAAACGGTACAAGGAGGAAAAAAAGAGTAGAAAATAAACAGGAAAATGGAAATAAATGCAAAGAATGAAAAAGAAAGGAAAGGGAAAATAACTGGAAAAATAGGAAGAAAAATGAAAAAGGAAAGGGAAATTATTAAAGATGGAAAAAGAAGGGAAATTAAAGAGGAAAAAGAAGAACTGGAGGAAGAAGAGAAACGTAACAATAGTATTAGTGTTTATAAATATTTACGCTAACAACATTCACCTTAAAACAAAGAAGGAGAAGTAGCGGAAAGAAGAGGAGTATTAGTAGAAGGAGCAGAGGGAAAATGAGTAGAAAGAACAGTAGGAGGAGGAGGAGGAGGAGGAGCAGAAGTAGCAGAAAGAAGAGGAGTATTAATAAAAGGAGCAGAAGGAATTTAAGTAGAAAGAACAGGAGGAGAAGGAGGAGCAGAAGTAGCAGAAAGAAGATGAGCATTAGTAGAAAAAGGAGAAGGAAAATGAGTAGAAAGAACAGGAGGGGGAGGAGGATGTGGAGGGGTGGAAAAAAGAGGAGTATCAGTAGAAGAAGTAGAAGGAAAATGATTTGAAAGAACAGGAAGAGGAGGAGGAGGAGGAGGAGGAGGAGGGGTGGAAAAAAGAGGAGTATTAGTAGAAGAAGCAGAAGGAAAATGATTTGAAAGAACAGGAGGAGGAGGAGGAGGAGGGGTGGAAAAAAGAGGAGTATTAGTAGAAGAAGCAGAAGGAAAATGATTTGAAAGAACAGGAGGAGGAGGAGGAGGAGGGGTGGAAAAAAGAGGAGTATCAGTAGAAGAAGTAGAAGGAAAATGATTTGAAAGAACAGGAGGAGGAGGAGGAGGAGGGGTGGAAAAAAGAGGAGTATTAGTAGAAGAAACAGAAGGAAAATGATTTGAAAGAACAGGAGGAGGAGGAGAAGTAGCAGAAATAGTATGTTTTGTAGAGGAAAGGAGGCAATTCAACCTTAATCAACCTTAAAATTAACTATAAAATCACCCCTTTCTCAATCACCCTTCCTCTCACCTGACCTCACCTAAACCAATGTTGCCAGACTGTCGTACTCTGCCTCTTATATTCGCCTCTTTCTAACTGAACACCGTCGCACCCATAAAAATAACGATACCCATTTTTATTTATTGCTAAAAATGTTAATTAAAGTTTTTTTTTTTTTTTTTATAGTCGTTATGCGTTAGAAATAGGAAAATCCAGTGTTGTGAGTACGATAACTTGGGATCCCTGACCTAACCTCTCTCTCTCTCTCTCTCTCTCTCTCTCTCTCTCTCTCAGGACGATGATGGGTGTGGTGTGTTAATTATAGAGTTTCTTTTATAATGAGTGTTGTGAGTACGATAACGTGGGATTTCAGACCTAACCTCTCTCTCTCTCCCCCCCAGGACGATGATGGGTGTGGTGACCCGCTCCCAGCACCCCCGGGGGACGCTCCACCACTGAAGGACCGTGGCGACAACACCCTCACCCACACCCACGCCCACGCCCACCCACAACACGCCTCCCACACTACTACCACTCCGCCCACTCCGCCCTCTCCGCCCACAGCAAGCCATGGATGAGGGGGACGAGGAGACGGGGATAGACTCTCGCCCCGTCAGCATGGGGGGCGAGGTACCCGGGGGGGATGTGGAGGCGGGGCGGGTTGGGGGCGGAGGAGGGGGAGGAGGGGGGGGCGGGGGGCAGCTCCTCCTAGCCGCCCCCCAGCCCCCGTCCATCCGCTCCTCTCTCCTCGCCACGGCCGCCGATGCTAACAAGGACACCAAGAACAAGAACATAAAGGTACGTGATCCTCCGTTTGTTGGGTTCGTGTTTGAGTGTCCGTGATTTTTTGGGGTGTTTTTTTGTGTGTGTCCGGGCTTTGTTTTGATTCTGAAAGGATTCTTCAAGGGTTCTAAGGCGTATAATGTGGTTCTAAGTCTACGAAATGGGTATAAAAGGCTTCGTTAATCGATTCCAAAAGGTTATAATGCCATAATGGGTTCTAAAAGGGATTCCAAGGCTCTTAATGAAGGTTCTAAGGCCATAATGGGTTCTGAAAAGCTAATAAAGAACTCTACAAGGGATTCCAAGGCTTTTAATAAAGATTTAAGGCTTCTGAAGGGATATAAAGGGGTTCAGAGAGGGGTTCCAATGTTTTAAAATGGTACTAAAAGGCTGCTATAGGGTTCTGAAAGGCTCTAGTTAGTAAAAATGACAAAAACAAGAACAAGAAGAAGGTAAGGAGATGATTATAAGTGTTTTACCTGTTTCATTTTTTGCTGTGTTTTCTATAGATCCATTTCTCATGTGTGTCCTGCAACTTCGAATAGATATATGTAGTAGTAGTAGTAGTAGTAGTAGTAGTAATAGTAGTAGTAGTAGTAGTAGTAGAAAGGGAAAATGGACAAAAAGGGAAAGGTAGGAAGGGACAGGAAAGAAAACTGAAAGTAACAGGAAAGGAAAATTATAGTACAGAGGGAGAGGAAAGGGAGGAGAGAGGATTGAAGTAGAGGTAGTAGAAGTAGTAGAAAGGGAAAGTTAACTGAAAGGGAAAGGTAGGAAGGGAGAGGAAAGAGAACTGGAAGGGCTAGGAGAGAAAAATTATCGTAAAGAGGGAGAGGAAAGGGAGGAGAGAGGATGAAGGAAGGGAGAGGAAAGGTGAGGGAAAGGGAAAGAAGAGAAGGAGAGAAAATGGATTACGAAAGGACATAAGCGGTGAGGGAAAGGGGAAGGAAGGAGGAAGAAAGGAAAGAAGGAAGGGAGGGAAAGGGGATTACAGAGGGTGCAGAAGTGAGGAAAAGAGTAAAGGAGGAGGATGAAAAGAAGAAAGAGAGGACAAGGAAGAAGTAGTAGTAGTAGTAGTAGTAGTAGTAGTAGTAGTAGTAGTAGTAGAGTTAATTGATGTAAAAATATTCGTACCATAATCTTTTTTTTTCTGCCTGCCATCGTTTGTTCACCTTTAAGAGAATACTCATGATAAGTCTGTTTTTTTATGCTTTTAACTCCGTGTGTGTGTGTGTGTGTGTGTGTGTGTGTGTGTGTGTGTGTGTGTGTGTGTGTGTGTGTGTGTGCGTGTGTTCTATTTGCATCGTTCTAGGAATTGTCGGAGGAGAAAAATCATTAATATTAAAAAGACAAATATATTCACTTACTTCCCTCCTTCCCTCCCTTTCCTCCGTCTCCTTCCCTCCCTCCCTTCTTCTTTCTCTCCCTCCCTCCCTCCATTCTTATTCCCCTTATCTTCTCTTCCCTCCTTTCCTTCCTCTCCTTCCTTCCCTTCTTCCCTTCCTCCTTCCCCCCTCCCTTCTCTCCTTTCCTCTTTCCCTTCCCTCCATTCCTCTCTTCCTCCTCCCCTCCTCCCATTCCTCCCTTCTTTTCTCTCCTACCATCCCTTCTCTCCCTCTTTCTTTCCCTTCCTCCTTCTTTCCCTTCCCTCCCTCCCTCTCTCCCTCCCTCCCGCAATTTTCCTTCCCTTCCTCCATTACAAAGGTCAACTCCTGAACCCTGACATCTCCCGCCTCCTCCTCCTCCTCCTCCTCCTCCTCTTTCTCCTCCAACTCTTTCCTCTTCCCCACTTCAGTCAAATTTTTAAAGATAAGAGAGAAGAAAATTACATAGAACCAGAGAGAGAGAGAGAGAGAGAGAGAGAGAGAGCATTAACATTATCGTAAAGAGCTTTTGGTTGACACATTTCCTTGAGATCAATGTGAAAAAATGTAGGAGGAGGAGGAGGAAAAGAAGAAGAAGAAGAAGAAGAAGAAATAAAAAATAAAGAAAAAAAATAAAAATAAAAATAAAAATAAAAAGAAGAAAAGGAGGAGGAGGAGAAGAAGAAAAAAGATCAAAAATAAAGAAAAAGAAGAAGAAAAGAAGAAGAAAAAGAACGAGGAGGAGGAGGAGGAGGAGGAAGTTTAGAATGAAAATGAAACTAACAATGAAAATGAACGGGTGAAAATGAAAAAAAAATAATAATAATAACATGAAGCTCGACACTTTCAATTACAGTCCCCGGATGAGTTTGCATTACTGAACACACTTGTTATGTAGATGGCACACACACACACACACACACACACACACACACACACACACACACACACACACACACACACCTTACCTTCTATTCTTTTTTTTCCTATCTACCTCTTTATCTACCTATCTGTATTTACCTATCTGTATCTATCTATTTACTCATCTACCTATCTGTCTATCTATCTATTTATCTATCTATCTATCTATGTATCTGTCTATTTATCTACCTATTTATCTACTTGCCAACCTATTTACTTACCTGCCTTCATACATATATTTTCTCAGGTGTGTTTAGGTAATTAGGATGAAGAGGTAAAGAAAGGGAAAGTGGAGAAAGGCAGGAAAACGTATACGAATTTCCCTCTCTTTCTCTCTTTCTCTCTTTTTCCCTTTTCATTTCTTTCTTTCCTCGCTTTTCTTTTCTCTCCCCTTCCTTCCTTCCTTCTTTCCTTTATTTATTTCCTCTTCCTTCCTTTCTTTCTTTCCCTTTTCATTTCTTTCGTTCTCTCTTTTTTCTCTTATTCTTTTATTATTACATTCATATTTCTCCCTTTCTTTCTTTTCCCTTCCTTTCTCTCTTTCTTTATTTCTTCCCCCTTCCTTCCCCTCTCGTTCTTTTCCCTTCCATTTCTTTCCTTCCCACTTTCCTTATTTCCTTATTTTTTCTTATTTCATTCATATTTTCCCCTGTCTTTCTTTCCCCTTCCTTTCCTTATTTCCCCTTTCTATAATTCCCCTTCCATCCTTTCTTTTCATTCCCCTTCCTTCCTTTCTTTCGTTCTTTCCCCTTTCATTTCCTTCTCTTTTCTTTCGTTCTCACTTTCTTTATTACTTTTTTCTCTTATTCTCACATTCATATTTCTCTCCTCCCTTTTTTTTCTACCCCTTTTCTTTCTTTCTTTACTTCCCCTTCCTTCCATCCTTCCTTTTCTTCCTTTTTTCTCTTATTCTCACATTCGTATTCCTCCCCTTTACCTTTCCCCTCCGGCCCTCAGGTACATGCACAGGTGAGCTGTTTTACATACCTGCGGGCTAATTACACACCTGCCTCCTCCTGCCCCGGGGACGTGTGGACGCGAGAGGGTGCAGAGGTGAGGGAAGGAAGGGAGGAGGAAGGAAAGGAGGAAGAGGAAATGGATTAGGAAGGGTCATAAGCGGTGAGGGAAAGAGGAATTGAAGAGGGGAAGAGGGAGGAGGAGGTGAGATAAAGAGGAAGGAAGAGGAAAGGAAGGAAAGACTAAGAAGAAGAAGGAAAAAACGAAGAAAGGACAGGAAAGATGAGAGAAATAGGACGTAGAGGAGAAAGAAAGGAGGGAAAGAAAACTATGAATTGTCAGAAGAGATGAGGGAATGGGGAGAAAGGTGGAAGGAAGAAAGGGAGAAGGGGAAATAGATTAGAAAGGGTATAAGAGGTAAGGGGAAGGGGAAAGCAGGAGGAAGAAAGGAAGGGAGAAGGGGAAATAGATTATGAAGGATTATAAGAGGTAAGGGGAAGGGGAAAGCAGGAGGAAGAAAGGAATGCAGGAAGGGAGGAAGGGGAAATAGATTAGGAAGGGTAAGGGATTATAAGAGGTAAGGGAAAGGGGAAGGAAGGAGGAAGAAAGAAAGGAAGGAAGGAAGGAAGGAAGGGAGGAAAAGGGGATTAGAGAGGGTGCAGATGAAAGAAAGGGAGAAGGGACAAGTAAGAAACAGGAAAAGGGAGTAAGAGGAAAAGAAGAAGGGATGAAGGATAATAAAGGTAAAGAAATGGGAAACAGAGGAAGGAAGGAGAATGGAGGATTAGAAAGAGGCAGAGAAGGTAAGATAAAGTAGGAAAGGAAGGGAAATAAAGGAAAGGAAAGGGGACAGGGAAAGGACTGGAAGGAAAGATTATGATGAAGAGGAGAAAGAAGGGGAATAAAGAGATGGCAAACAGAGGAAGGAAGGAGAATGGAGGATTAGAAAGAGGCAGAGAAGGTAAGATAAAGTAGGAGAGGAAGGGGAATGAAGGAAAGGGAAGGGGACAGGGAAAGGACTGGGAGGAAAGATTAAGATGA
Organism: Eriocheir sinensis; assembly: GCF_024679095.1. Classification (NCBI taxonomy): domain Eukaryota; kingdom Metazoa; phylum Arthropoda; class Malacostraca; order Decapoda; family Varunidae; genus Eriocheir; species Eriocheir sinensis. The sequence goes on along the minus strand of NC_066567.1, from coordinate 7,621,607 downwards.
AGAGGAAGAAGGAAGAGAATTAAGAGAGAGAAGGAAGGGAGTAAAAAGGGAGAAAGAAAGGAAGAAAGAGAATTAAAATGAAGTGAACACATGAATAGAGAAGTGAGAGGGAAAAGAAAAAGAGATGAAAAGAAAAATGTTGGTAAAAAATGAAATGGAAAAAGATGGAAAAAAGTTATATAAAAAAAATGAATATATCAAAAAGGTAGAAAACAACAACAAAAAAGAATATAGAAAGGAGTAAATGACGAGAGAGAGAGAGAGACGAAGGTGATGTTGCATACCTCAGTGAAGATTGCTAATGGGAGATAATGCGCTTACCCCCCCTACCCCCCCTTCTCTCTCTCTCTCTCTCTCACACCATTTTCAACACATGCTCGCAACTCAAGACTCAGCAGAACATTTTCCTAATGCCAAAGAGGAGGAGGAGGAGGAGGAAGAGAAGGAGGAGGAGGAGGAGGAGGAGGAGGAGGAGGAGGAGGAAGAGACATAAACGGAGGATGAAAATGGTAGGGAGAGGTAATCAAGGTGGAGGAAGAGGAGGAGGAGGAGGAAGAGAGGGAAGAAAAGGAGGAGGAGGAGGAGGAGATGGAGGCAACATTAAACGAAGGTTGTAAAAAGGAGAGAAAAAAACAAACAAACAAGAATAAATGATAATGAGAGAGAGAGAGAGAGTTTACGTCCAGGTAGCCAAGAGGTGAGTAATCCCTTCACCTGTCACATGGGCTAATGAGACGCGCTCAGGTGAGAAGATAAGACCCGGGTGACATTAATTTACCTGTGTGTGTGTGTGTGTGTGTGTGTGTGTGTGTGTGTGTGTGTGTGTGGTCTTATTATTACGAACACCTTTCTTTATTTATCTTTTTTTTTTTACTTCAATATTTTTTTCTTTTTTTCTTTTTTTTTTACAAACTTGTCTATTTTACATTCATATTTTTCTTTATTTCTTTTTTTAATTATATTTTTCTTGATATTTTCTTTTTTTTCTTACTATTTACATTCATCTTTTACCTCTTTCTTTTTTTACTCATTTTTCTTTATATCTTTTTTTACTCATAATTTTTATTTATTTCTTTTTTATTTGTATTTTTTCATCTTTTCTTTTTTTTCTTACTAAGTTGTTTTTTTACAGTTCTCCCATTTTTCTACTAACTTGGCTTTTTTACATTTATATTTTTCTTTATTTTCTCCTATTTTCTTACTAACTTCTCCTTTTTATTTATTTTTATTTATTTATTCCCTTTCTCTCTCTCACTCTCTCCCTCTCTTCTCTTATCTCTAAACCCTTCATTCGTGTTTTTTTTATCTCTTTTAATCATTTTCTTTCTCTAATTAAATGTTCTTCTTCTTCTACGTTGTTCTTCTTTTCTTTGTCATCTTTCAATCAGTTCATTTTTTCTTCTCTTTCTTTATGATTTCACGTAATTGCTTTTCGTATCAATTTGCCGTGAACATCAAATTAATAACGAATCACTTCTTGTCCCTCTAATTACTTATATGTTAATTGATGTTTTGTATTCCTTTAAAATCTCTTCACATGTTGTTTACTAATGATATGTTGTTAATCAGTTGGCTTTCTATCTCCTTGTCTTTGGTAATTTCTCTCTATCAAAGTCTATTGGCCCTTTTGTCTATCTATCTGTCTCTTAGGTTATATATTTTATCTATCCAAGTCTGTCGGTCTATTTGTCTATCTCCTTGTCTTTGGTAATTTCTCTCTATCAAAGTCTATTGGCCCTTTTGTCTATCTATCTGTCTCTTAGGTTATATATTTTATCTATCCAAGTCTGTCGGTCTATTTGTCTATCTCCTAGTCTTCGGTCATTTCTCTCTATCGAAGTCTATTGGCCCTTCTGTCTGTCTATCTGTCTCTTAGGTTATGTCTTTTATCTATCCAAGTCTGTCGGTCTATTTGTCTATCTCCTTGTCTTTGGTAATTTCTCTTTATCGAAGTCTATTGGCCCTTCTGTCTGTCTATCTGTCTCTTAGGTTATATATTTTATCTATCCAAGTCTGTCGGTCTGTTTGTCTATCTCCTTGTCTTCGGTCATTTCTCTCTATCGAAGTCTATTGGCCCTTCTGTCTATCTATCTGTCTCTTAGGTTATGTCTTTAATCTATCCAAGTCTAATCGTTTTTTTTTTCTGTCTATCTCTGACTCGGGAACAGAGATTAGCGGGCTTTTTTTTTATTTCTTCACTCTTTTTGTTGCCCTTGAGCTGTCTCCTTTGTTGTAAAAAAAATATATATATCTGTTTCATCTGTCTGTCTTTTTTTTTTGTTTTTGTTTTTTACTCATTCCTTCCCTCCTTTCCTCCTCCTCTCCATACTAATTTTTCCCTCCATACTTCCCTCCCTTCCTTCCGTCCTTTCATCTCTCCCTCCCTCCCTTCCTCCCTCCTTTCCTCCTCTTCTCCACACTTCTCTCCCAGCATCCCTTTCTTCTCTCATACCACAATACCTCCCTCATTTTCCCCTCCATACTTCCCTCCCTCCCTTCCTTCCTTCCTTCCTTCCTTCCTTCTCTCCCTCCCTCCCTCCCTCCCTCCTTTCCCTCCTTCCCCCTTATTTTTTTCTATTATTATCTGTTCTTTTATTGACCTATCGTTTCTCTCTCTCTCTCTCTCTCTCTCTCTCTCTCTCTCTCTCTCTCTCTCTCTCTCTCTCTCTCTCTCTCTCTCTCTCTCTCTCTCTCTCTCTCTCTCTCTCTCTCTCTCTCTCTATCTATCTCACCATCTTTGTCTGTCTGTATATTCGCCTCTGTGTGTCTGTCTTTGTAGCTATCGCTCTGTATCTGTCTATCTGTCTGTGTCTGTTCCTGTCTTTTCATTTTCTCTTCTTGTTCATGATCTCTCAATTATTACCCTCCTCTCTGTCTCTATGTTTCTTATCGGCAACTAATTCTCTGTCTATCTATCTCAATACATCTCCTGTCTATGTCTGTTTCTCTTTTTTTCTCTTCCTGTTTATTGATTTTTTTTTAACCCTTCTTTGTGTCTATATTTCTTATCATCATCTTATTCTCTTTATCTATCTCTTAATTCATCTTTCTCTATGTCTGTTTCTCTTTTTTTTTCTCTTCCTGTTTATTCATCTTTCTTTTATTACTCTCCTTAGTGTCTATCTTTTTATCATCAACTAATTCTCTCTTTCTCTCGATTAATATATCTCCTTTTGTCTATGTCTGTTCCTCTTTTTCTCTCTTCCTGTATACTGATCTCTTTTTTTTACCCTTCTTTGTGTCTCTATCTTTTTATCATCAACTAATTATCTCTTTCTATCGATTAATATATCTCCTTTTGTCTATGTCTGTTCCTCTTTTTCTCTCTTCCTGTTTACTGATCTCTCTTTTTTTTTACCCTTCTTTGTGTCTCTATCTTTTTATCATTATCTTATTCTCTTTATCTATCGCTCAATTCATCTTTCTATCTATGTCTTTTTCTGTCTTTTTTCTCTTCTTCCTGTTTATCGATCTGTCTCTTTTATCACCGTCTTCTTTGCATACGCTTCGCTCATGCCTCACAAACAGACGCAAGACCTTCTTTTTTTTTCTTTCTTTTTTTCTTTTTTTCATATTTGTTTCCCATTCGCCGCCTCGCCATGTCTGCTCGTGTGCGTTTTTATGTGTGTGCGTGAGGTGTGCGTGAGGTGTGCGTGAGGTGTGCGTGAGGTGTGTGTGTGTGTGTGTGCGGTTTTAATGGGTACCTGTTGTGGGAAGGTGGGCAGGTGTGTACGTGTGTGTGTGTGTGTACGTGTGTGTGTGTGTGTGTGTGTGTGTGTGTGTGTGTGTGTAAGTGATGATAGCAATAATAGGGGTGTTTGTGTGCGTATGGGGGAGAGAGAGAGAGAGAGAGAGAGAGAGAGAGAGAGAGAGAGAGAGAGAGAGAGAGAGAGAGAGAGAGAGAGTCCAGTAAAGGATTGCCCAGATAAAAGGAATCATATAGATCTATCCTCCTCCTTTCCCTCCTTTCCTTCTCTCCCTGCCTCCCTCCCTCCCTCCTTCTCTCCTTTCCTCCTCCTCTCCATACTTCTCTCCCAGCATCCCTTTCTTCTCTCATCTCACAATACCTCCTTCATTTGTCCTCCATACTTCCCTCCCTCCCTTCCTTCCTTCTCTCCCTCCC
>NC_066567.1:7564984-7612484 GCF_024679095.1 Eriocheir sinensis | reverse complement strand
AGAGGTAGAAGTAGAAGAAGAAGAAGCAGGGAGAAAAGGTAAGGTAGGAGGGAGCTGTAAGAGGAATGTAAGGAAGGGTTTAGTGAGGAAGGGGAAAAACAAGGCGAAAAGGGAAGGAAACATATCGTAGAAGGAAGGGGTAAAATACTCGTAAATATAAGGAAGGGTTAAGTGAGGAAGGGAAGAAAATATATGCTAGTAGAAAAGGGTAAATTGATGAGGTTATGGATAGAAAGGAAAGAAGAAGAAAAAGGAAGGAAACATATCGTAGAAGGAAGGGGTAAAATACTCGTAAATGTAAGGAAGGGTTTAGTGAGGAAGGAAAGAAAATATATGCTAGTAGAAAAGGATAAATTGATGAGGTTATGGATAGAAAGGAAACAAGAAGAAAAGGGAAGGAAACATATCGTAGAAAGAAGATGTAAAATAAATGTAAGGAAGGGTTTAGTGAGGAAGGGAAGAAAATATATGCTGGTAAAAAATGATAAATTGATGAGGTTATGGATAGAAAGGAAACAAGAAGAAAAGGCAAGGAAACATAACGTAGAAGGAAGATGTAAAATTAATGTAAGGAAGGGTTTAGTGAGCAAGGGAAGAAAATATATGCTGGTAAAAAATGATAAATTGATGAGGTTATGAATAGAAAGGAAACAAGAAGAAAAGGGAAGAAAACATATCGTAGAAGGAAGATGTAAAATTAATATAAGGAAGGGTTTAGTGAGCAAGGGAAGAAAATATATGCTAGTAGAAAAGGGTAAATTGATGAGGTTATGGATAGAAAGGAAATAAGGAGAAAGGTTCCTTGTTTCCTTTTCAGTACTTTCATTTCGTGTTTCCCTTTCAAGAACTTTTATTTCCTTATCATTATCCTTATCAGATTATCACGTTAGAGTTTCTTCTGCTTTATTTATATTTATTTTTCATTCTTGTAGGAGGAAGAGGTACTTTGATACCCGACACGTTGAAATGAAGAAGGGGATAATGGGGAAGAAAGAAAGGGACTCAAACTAAGAAAGAAAGAAGGAAACTTAAACAGAGGAAAATAGAAATGAAGTACTTAAAAGAAAAAAGAGTAAGAGGGAAATAAAGGGATAAAGAAAAGAAGAATGAAAAGGAACATCGACTTCATAATAATCTTAGAGAAATAATACTAAAGAAATAAAGTACCTAAGATAGAGATAGACAACGAAGATGGTAAGAAGAATAAAACGGAAACACAGATGAAAGTAAAAAGGAAAAAATGGAAAAAGGGAGAAAAATAAAGAAGGAAAAAAAAATAACACGAACGAGAATGATGACAATGATGAAGATGAAAAGATGATGAAAATGATGACAATGTAAGCAGGGTATGAGAAAAAGAGGGATGAAAGAATAAAGAAAGAAGAGGAATGAAAGAGTGGGAAGGAAGTACATGTTCAAATAGGGTAAAGGGAATAAGAGGAATGAAAGAATAAAGAAAGAATAGAAATGAAAGAGTGGGAAGGAAATACATGTTCAAATAAAAAGGGTAAAGGGAATAAGAGGAATGAAAGAATAAAGAAAGAATAGAAATGAAAGAGTGGGAAGGAAATACATGTTCAAATAAAAAGGTTAAAGAGAATGGGAGGAAGAGGAAGAGAAGGGATTTTTGAGTACATGTTAAAGAGACTAGACTGGGAGGAAGGAAATTGCAGGAACAGGAAGAGGGAAGAGGGAGTGAAGGGCCGATGCGGGAGCGAGGGGGTGGGGTGGGGGTCGTCTATAAAGGGGGGGGCGGGGTCGAATGGGGGGGGGAGGGGGCAGGTGTACTAATTAATGGGCGGACAGGTGAGTTATCCCGCCCTGTGTCGATCAAATTCACTAATGGGTCGCCCGCCCTTATAACATGATATATTTAACGATTTATTTCCCTTTCTTTCCATTTTTTTTCATCTCATTTTCTTATTCATGTTTTATCTTTTCCTTTTCCTGCTTTTCCCATCTGTTAATCCCCGTTCATATTTTTCTTCCCTTTTCCTCCCTTTTTCCTTTGTTATTTCTGCTTTACTTATTTTTTTCCCTTTTCCTCCTTTTTCCATCTGTTAATTTTCCTTTTCCTTTTCTTTCCTACTTTCCCTTCATTTTCCTTTTTATTTCACTATGTGTTATATTTTCCGACTTATTTCCTTTCTATTTTCCCTTTTTTTCCCTTTTTTCATGTTAATTCTCTTTCATTTATTATTTTGTCTTCTTTCCCTCCTTTTTCCATTTCATTTCAATACGAGTTCTTTTTTTCCCGTTTTCCTTCAAGTTTTGTATCTCATAGTCTACGATTTTTTCCTATATGGTCATCTTTTGTTCGTTTTCTTTTTCCTCTTTTAACATTTTTTTTTTTTTCATTTCAGTACGAGTTCTGTAGTTCCTGTTTTCCTTTAAGTGCTGTTTCCCTTTTTCTCTTTATTAGTTTTTTTTCATCCATTCTCTTAATTTTCGTTTGTTTTGTTTTTCCCTATTCCATATTTTTCCTTCAGTCCGAGTTCTTTGTTTCCTGTTTTCCTTCATTATTTACGTTTCCTTTTCATCCTCCTTGCCTTCATTTTCTTTCTCTGTCAAGTACTTTATTTCTTTATTAGTGTCAGTATTTATCAGTTTGAGGTTGTGACGTTTCATTCTTCTTTCCTTTATTTCTTTATTTCCTTTATTTCATTCTTCTTTCCTTTTCCCTCTTCTTTCCTTTGTTTCTTTTGTCTCCCTTTCAAGTACTTTCCTTACATCACCAATACCCGTTTAGAATCAAGTCGACGGTCCAGCCCTCCGGAGCCTCCCTTCCCATCACGGCCAATATGCTTTTTCTCCTTCCTTCTTCTCCTTCCTTCCTTCTTCATTAAGCAAAGTAGAGATTTTTACCTAACATTTTTTCGCCCCTCTCTGCCTTTCTCTTCTCCCTCCCTCTTCTCTCTCTCCCTCTCTCTCTCCCTTTTTACTTATTCCTCTTCCTCTTCCTTCTCTTCCTCTTGTTCGTCTTCCATTCATTTTTCCGACCCTTTCTATCTTCCTCTTCTCCCCTCTTCTCTCTCCCCCTCTCTCTGTTTATTTACTCCTCCTCCTTTTCTCCCTTTCTCTTTCCTTCCTTTCACTCTCCTTCTTCTCTTTTCCCTCATTCTTCCCTCCCTTCTACTCTATCTCCATGTTCCTCCTTTTCCTCTTCTTCTCCCTCCCTATTCCCTATTCACTCTGTCTCCTTATTCCTCCTCCTCCTCCTCCTCCTCCCTCTTCCTTCCTTCTCTCTCCATTTTCCATCTCCATTTTCCTCCTTCTCTTCTTCTTTCTCTTGTTTTTCTTTTGTTTTATTATATTCTCTCCTCTTCCTCTTTCCTCCCTCTCTCTATCTCCTTCCTCCTCCTCTTCTTCTTCCTCTTGTTCGTCTTTTGTTTTTATATTCTCTCCTTTCACTTATATTGTTTGAGAGAGAGAGAGAGAGAGAGAGAGAGAGAGAGAGAGAGAGAGACTACTTACGACCAACACAATAATTTAGCATTCAAGTCCGTTAAGTCATAAAATACGAATATATACAACTCATTAATTACCTTTCCTTCGCTAATAACGATCGTAGTGTTATGATAATGAGCGAGGTGACAAATATATCAACGGACAGACAGACAGATAGATAGATAGACAGATAGATAGACAAATATAGATAGACAGATAGATAAACAGATAGATACAGATAAATAGATAGATAGATAGATAGAGACAGATAGATAGACAGATAGATAGACAAATAGATAGGTAGACAGATAGATAAACAGATAGATGGATACAGATAAATAGATAGACAGATAGAGACTGATAGATGGATGGATAGGCAGAGTGATAGATAGATACACAGATAAACATACATAGATATAGATAGATAAACAGACAGACATATACAGATAGACAGATATATAGACACAGATAAAAACAGATATATATAGATAAATAGATCGTCTTAGCTCTCAATCCGACGCTAACATTAACAAAAACTAAATATAATCAAGAATAAGCTCACTACGGGGCCTTCAAACTCGCCATTAAGCTCATTAAGGGGCCTTCGGGGGCAACACATACCAAATAATGTAAATATAACATCAATTATGCTCGGCTCAGGGCCTCCAAACAGTGCAGAATGCTTAGTGATTGGCCAGAAGTCTTTACGCTCACTCCCGGACCACTAAAGATTGTAGAATGCTTAGTGAGTGGCCTGGACGGATTTTACGCTCATTCACGGGCCTCCAAGCAGTGCATAACGCTGGCTGAGTGGCCACAAGTTTTTATGCTTACTCCAGGGACAACAAACCAATATTAAGCTCAGTAACGGGCCCCAAGCAGTGCATAACGCTTACTGAGTGGCCAGAACAGCCTCTACGCTTACTCCAGGGACAATAAAAGAAAGATAATGCTCAGTTAGGGGCCTCCAAACAGTACAGAATGCTTACTAAGGGGCCCCCTAACCTTGATTAATGCTTACTGAGTGGCCCGGACAGTCTTTATCCTTACTCCAGGGAAAGAAAACCTATATTAAGCTCAGTAAGGGGCCTTCAAACAGTGTAGAATGCTTACTAAGGGGCCCAAAACCTTGCTTAACGCTTACTTATTGGCCCGGAGTCTTTTTGCTTACTTCCGACACGACAAACAAAAATTATGCTTAGTTCGGGGCCTCCAAACAGTACAGAATGCCTACTAAGGGGCCCTAAACATTGCATCACGCTTACTGAGTGGTCCTTACGCCCTTACGCCTACACAAAACAGTAAATCAAGCCTTCTCAGTGGGTTGCTTAAGGCTTTACGCACTCAAGGGCCAACTAAGGTCCACATTACGCCCGGGGGAGGGGAGAAACAGGCCTTAAGGGAATGGGAGACTAATATAAATCTCTCTCTCTCTCTCTCTCTCTCTCTCTCTCTCTCTCTCTCTCTCTCTCTCTCTCTCTCTCTCTCTCTCTCTCTCTCTCTCTCTCTCTCTCTCTCTCTCTCTCTCTCTCTCTCTCTCTCTCTCTCTCTCTCTCTCTCTCTCTCTCTCTCTCTCTCTCTCTCGTGTTTATGAAGAAGATAATTTGCCGTCCTGTAAAAGTTCGTGAGTAATGGATTTAATGAGCGGAAAACAAAGAAAAAGAATGGGAACAGATGTGGAGAGAGAGAGAGAGAGAGAGAGAGAGAGAGAGAGAAGAAACTAACAAAAATGAAATACAAACAAGAGAAGAAGAAAAGAAAGATAATCAAAGAGAGAGAGAGAGAGAGAGAGAGAGAGACAAACTTTCGAAAGACAAACAAACTGATAGACGTACAAACAGACACAAACACAAACACAAAATCACATAGAAAATGAGAGACAGAAAACAAAATATGAAAAAAAAATTGGTACAGACGCATTTTAAACCAACACAGACAAACACACAGATAGAGACAGGCAGACAGATAGATAGACAGACAGACAGACACACAGACATACCAACAAACAAACAAACACACAAAAACACAAACAAAGAAAATAACAAAGAAAACATGAAAAAAAATATTGACACATTTTAAACCAACTCAGACATTGATAGATACAGACAGACAGACAGATAGATAGATAGACATACAGGAACATTGAAAGACAAATAGATAAAAAAAATGACAAAGAGACAGAGACAAAGACAGAGACACAGGTAAATAGATAGATAGATAGATAGATAGATAGATAGATACAGACAGACAGACACACAAGAGCTATATTGAACTCCTAAAGTCCTTCTCGACATCAAGTACTCCACGTAATAGTCAGTAAATATTAATTCCGTTTTCTTATTGGCCTCCTGCACCCGTTTTCTCTCGCCCCCTCTCTTTGTCCTCTTCCCGTTTTCTTCCTCCGGCGCTGAGTTAAAGGGGAGACTCGTCCAAGTTGAGGGAGGCCCATTTTCTTTATCCTCAGCTTTCTGGGAGGATTCTTGGCAAAGCTCTAAAAAATGTAATACGATCCTCTTCCTCTTCCTCCTCTTCTTCATCCTCTTCCTCTTCTTCCTCTTTTTACTTTGTTTTTTTGTATGTTTTTTTTCTTATTTCGTTTCTGTTTTCTTTTGTCTCATTTTGCTTCCGATATTTTTTGGGGGTCTTCTTCCTCCTCTTCCTCTTCCTCCTCCTCATTTTCTTCTTTTCTTCTTCTTCCTCTTCCTCTCTCTTCTCTTTTTTGCTGTCATCGCTTACCCTTCCTACACTCTCTCTCTCTCTCTCTCTCTCTCTCTCTCTCTCTCTCTCTCTCTCTCTCTCTCTCTCTCTCTCTCTCTCTCTCTCTCTCTCTCTCTCTCTCTCTCTCTCTCTCTCTCTCTCTCTCTCTCTCTCTCTCTCTCTCTCTCTCTCTCTCTCTCTCTCTCTCTCTCCAGTGATTAAACCGATCGCCTCGTATTTTCTTCCTCCTCTGCCCTTTCTCTTTTTTTTCTTCCCTTCCTTCCTTCCTTCCTTTCCTTCCTCCTTTCCTTCCTTCTTTCTCTCCTTTCTCCTTCCTCTCCTTTCCGTCTATTTCTTTCGTTAATGTCTTTCTCTCCATTCGTCTTTTCCTACTTCTTGTCTCCTCCCTCTCCTTCTTCTTCTCTCCTCCACTCCTTTATTTTCTCTCCCTTTCTATTCCTCCTTCTTCCACATTGCTTCCTTTCTCTATCTCTATCTTCTTATATCCTTCCCTCTCCTTCCTTTCTCTCTTCCTCTTCTGTCTCCTCCCCTTCCCATCCCTTCCTTTCTTTTCCCTTCTTATCCCTTTTCTTCTCTATTCACATTTTCTTCTTTATTATCTCTTGTCTCCTTTCCTCCCTTTCCCTTCTCTCCTGCCCATATCTTCCCTTATCTCCCTTTCTCTCCCTACTTTTACTCCTTGTTCTCTTCCCCTTCTCCCTTTTCTCTCTCCATTCTCTCTCCCTCTTTGCTCTTATTCATCCTTTTCCTCTTCCTTCTTCTGTTCCCCTTCTCATAGCCTTCCAATCCCTTCTTTTCCCTTCCTTTTCCCTTCACTTTCTCTTCCCTTTATCTTCCCTTCATCTAACCCTTGTCCTCTCTCTTTGCTCTTATTCACCCTTTTCCTTTTCCTTCTTCTATTCCCCTTCTCCTACCCTTCCATTCCCTTCTTCTCCCTTCTCTTCCTTTCCCTTCATTTCCCTTTCACTTTCTCTTCCCTTTGTCTTCCCTTCATTTAACCCTTGTCCTCTCTCTTTGTTCTAATTATACTTTCCCTTCCATTCCCTTCTTTTCCCTTCTCTTTCTTTCCCTTCACTTTCTCTTCTCTTTCTCTTCCCTTTCTCTTCCCTTGTCCTTCTCTCTCATTGCTCTTATTCTCCTTTTCCTTTCCTCCACTCTTCCCCGTTTCCCTTCTCTTCCCATCACCATCACCTTTCCCTTCCCTTCCCTTCCCTTCCCTTCTTTATCCTCGTCCTCTTATTGATGGGATTTTGGGACGGTCCTATATTACTGTATTATTGTATTTTTTTATTTATTGTAATTTTTTACTTGTTTTTATTTTTGTATGTGTGTAAGAAATGTGTGTCTGTGTGTGTGTGTGTGTGTGAGAGAGAGAGAGAGAGAGAGAGAGAGAGAGAGAGAGAGAGAGAGAGAGAGAGAGAGAGAGAGAGAGAGAGAGAGAGAGAGAGAGAGAGAGAGAGAGAGAGATAACAGGTATTTTCACGTGCAATTTTTAATCCACGCCAAAATACGTTTACGGATTATGAACGATATCGTATTTCTCTTTTTTTATTTCTATGTATTTTATTTCTTCATTTTACTTTTTTTTCATTATTTTTTTGGTTTATTTTGCGCGGGGGAATGTCGGCACGTATTTCCCTGCTATTGAATTTAGTACTGCATGAAAAATAAAAGTTGAAATATAATGAAAATAATAATAATAATAATAATAATAATAATAATAATAATAGTAGTAGTAGTAGTAGTAGTAGTAGTTGTAATTTCTTTCTTTTTCTATTTCCTTTCCTCATTGCTTCCCTTCTTTATCTCTGTCTACTTCTGTCCTTCCCTTCCCTTCCCCTCTCCCTTCCTCTCCTGTCTCCTACCTGTTCCATCCCTTCCTTTCTTTTCCCCTTTTATCCCTTTCCTTCTCTATGCCCTCTTTCTTCTTTATTCTCAGTGTCTCCTTTCCTCCTTTTCCCTTCTCTCTTCTCTTCCCATCACCCTTCCCTTCCCTTCTGTTGTCCCTTCCCTTCCCTTCTATTCTATTCTATGATGATGAAAAAGACGAAGAAGAAGAAGATTAGAAAAACAGAACGGGTTATTTTTCTTTATTTCTCGTTTATTTGTTTAGTCTTTTGTTCGTTATATTCCTCGTTAGTCGCTTATTTCGTCTATATTTCCTCTCATTTCCTTTATTCTTCATCTATTATTCATTTATATTCCCACAGCGTATTTTGTTTTCCTTTATTTTTACTCTTTTATCTCTGTTTCTCTTATTGTTTTTCCATTATATATTCTGATTTTCCTTTTGGTTGCTCATTTCGTGTATTTTTCTCTCATTTCCTCATTTCTATTGTTTATTTCTATTTTCACTAAGTCTTTTTTCATCCCTTTGTGTCAGTTCTTTCTCTTCTTTCTCGTATTTTCCTTGTTAGTTGCTCCTCTCGTTAATCATTTCTCATTTATTTTATTTCTTCATCTTTCTCTCGTCTCTCTTTCCTTATTCTTCATCGTTCTTTCGTCTTATTCTCGTATTCGTTAATCTTTCCTCTTTTTTTCCCTCCCTCCTTCTGCCCCTTCCTCCTTCCCTTCCGTCTTTCTTTCTCTCCTTTCTCCTTTCTCTCCTTCCCGTTTCTTTCTTTCGTTAATGTTTTGCTTTCCATATGTCTTTTCTTCTTCTTTTTCTCATCTTTCTTTCATTATTCTTCATCGTTTTTTCATCTTATTCTCGTATTCGTTCATCTTTCCTTTCCTTTTTTTTCCCTCCCTCCTTCTCTCCCTTCCCTCTTTCTTTCTCTCCTTTCTCCTTTCTCTCCTTCACGTCCCTTTCTTTCGTTAATATCTTCTCTCCATTTGTCTCATCTTCATCTTTCTCTCATCTTTCTTTATTCTTCATTGTTCTTTCATCTTATTCTCTTTCTTTGTTTTCCTTTCTCCTTCCCGTCATCTTTTCTTCATTGTTCTTTCATCTCCTTCTCCTTCTTTGTTTTCCTTTCTCCTTCCCGTCATATTTTCTTCATTGTTCTTTCATCTCCTTCTTCTTTGTTTTCCTTTCTCCTCCCCGTCATCTTTTCTTCATTGTTCTTTCATCTCCTTCTCCTTTGTTTTCCTTTCTCCATCCCGTCATCTTTTCTTCATTGTTCTTTCATCTCCTTCTTCTTTGTTTTCCTTTCTCCTTCCCGTCATCTTTTCTTCATTGTTCTTTCATCTCCTTCTCCTTCTTTGTTTTCCTTTCTCCTTCCCGTCATCTTTTCTTCATTGTTCTTTCATCTCCTTTGTTTTCCTTTCTCCTTCCGGTCATCTTTTCTTCATTGTTCTTTCATCTCCTTCTCCTTCTTTGTTTTCCTTTCTCCTTCCCGTCATCTTTTCTTCATTGTTCTTTCATCTCCTTCTTCTTTGTTTTCCTTTCTCCTTCCCGTCATCTTTTCTTCATTGTTCTTTCATCTCCTTCTCCTTCTTTGTTTTCCTTTCTCCTTCCCGTCATCTTTTCTTCATTGTTCTTTCATCTCCTTCTTCTTTGTTTTCCTTTCTCCTTCCCGTCATCTTTTCTTCATTGTTCTTTCATCTCCTTCTCCTTCTTTGTTTTCCTTTCTCCTTCCCGTCACCTTTTCTTCATTGTTCTTTCATCTTCTCCTTTGCTTCCCTTTCTCCTTCCCGTCAGTCGCATCCGCCGTGTCGTAGGTTAGGGCCGCGGCTGTACATACAAGGCCAGCTGCCGTGCCGTGTCTGTTATGGCTCGTTTGGTATCGTCTGTGTTGGCTGTTGTGTCTTGAATAGCTGCCTCGGTCTCCTCCTCCTTCCTACCCCCAGTTCGCATCCCCCTCCTCTCTCTCTCTCTCTCTCTCTCTCTCTCTCTCTCTCTCTCTCTCTCTCTCTCTCTCTCTCTCTCTCTCTCTCTCTCTCTCTCTCTCTCTCTCTCTCTCTCTCTCTCTCTCTCTCTCATTGGTAGACCTTTTTTTACATTGATAGACCTTTTTTAAGGTTTTTACTTGTTTGAATTTTTATTTAAAATTTTTACTTTTTACTTTTTTATTCTTCAATGTTATGTTTTTAAGAAAACTTATTTCTTTTTTTTTTCTTAACTGTATCAACAAAATCTCGGGACGCAAACGTTAATTAAAATTGATTCATTGTCATTGTAAGCCAAGATCTTTTCAGAAACATGAAATCTCTCACGATTCTTTGTAATCTGCTTCTTGGTGAATTTGTTCTTTTTCTTCTGTTTTCTTCATTGTTTTCATTCTTCTCGTCTCTGTTTCTTAATTCCTTCCTCTCCTCGCTTTTTTCTTCCTCTTTCTAACATTTTTTTCTCTCATTCTAATTCATTAATATTTCTCCTTCATTAATATTCTCTCATTTTTACTACTTTCTTTTTCTCATTCTAACTCTGTAACTATTCTCCTTCCACACACCATTTATTCCCTCTCATCAGTTCTCATTCTTCTCATTCTTCTCCTCCCACAGTGTCTTACTTTCTCCTCCTCTCCACTGACGTCTTTTCCACCTCCCATTTTCTCTCTCCCTAACACGGTAACATTTCCCATTTTCTCAAGCATTGTTTACTCTCACTCGCCCGTTTCCCCTCTCAACCCCTTCTCAAATAACCCTTCTCTCTCTCTCTCTCTCTCTCTCTCTCTCTCTCTCTCTCTCTCTCTCTCTCTCTCTCTCTCGCTCTCGCTCTCGCTCTCTCTCTCTTTCATGATGCCCTTTCCCTCTCCCTCATCTCGTTTTCCTCCTCCTAACCTCTTATTGCCCCCATTCCTTAGCTTTCACATTTTTCCTCCCTTCCTTTCTCCTTTATCTTCCCCCCTTAACCTTTATTACCATCATCCTTTAACTCACAACAGCCTCCCTTCGTCTCTTTTTCCTCCCCCTCCTCCTCTTTCTTCTCCTTTCCTCTTCCCGTTCTTCCACTTTCACAAGAATTCTTTGGTTTTCTCTTTGTTTTCTTCATTCTTTTAGTTGCGTTTCTTCTTTCCCAGCTTACCTTCATCTTTTTTTCCCTTCTTCTCCTCCTCCTCCTCTTCCTTCGTCTCCTTTCCTCTTCCATTATTTATTTCTCCTTCCCTTCTTCCACATTTACAACAGTTCTTTCGTTTGCTTTTATTTTTCTTCATTCTTTTAGTTGCTTTTCTTTTTTCTCATCTTCCTTTCATCTTTTTTTCCTCCCCCTCTTCCTCTTTCTTCTTCTCCTTTCCCCTTCATTATTTATTTCCCCTTCTCTTCTTCTGTTCCTTCTTCCACATTCACAATAACTTTCTCGTTTCCTCTTCATTTTCTTCACTTTTATTAACCTTTCCTCTTTCCTCCTCCACCTTCTTTCCTCCTCCTTTTTCTTCTTTTCTCCTCCTCCTCCTCCTACACTCTTAACTCTATTCTTTCCTCTTCATTTTCTTCATTGTTTTATTATCTTTTCTTCTTTCCCAGACTCCCTTCATCTTTTTTCCTCCTCCACCTTCTTCTTTCCTCCTCCTTTTTCTTCTTTTCTCCTCCTCCTCCTACACTCTTAACTTCTTTCCTCTTCATTTTCTTCATTCTTTTATTATCTTTTCTTCTTTCCCAGACTCCCTTCATCTTTTTTTCCCTCCTCCTCCTCCTTCCTCTTTCCCCCTCCTTCGTGTTTTTCCTCCTCCTCCTCCTCCTCCCACTCACGCAATAACTCTCTCCCTTCCTCTCCATTTTCTTCCTTCAATTATTAACCCAATTTCCTCTTTTACTCCTTCCATTTTTACCTTCTCTTTTTTTTCCTCCTTTCTCTTCGTGGTTTCCTTCTCCTCTCTTCTCTCTCATCTCTTCTACTCTCTTTTCCTCTTCATTTTCTTCATTCTATTGACCATTTTTTTTCTTCTTTCTCTTCGTGGTTTCCTTCTCCTCTCTTCTCTCTCATCTCTTCTACTCTCTTTTCCTGTTCATTTTCTTCATTTTGTTATCTCATTTTTTCTTCTTCAACTTCTACTTTCTCTTTTTTCTTCCTCTTTTTCTTCATGCTTTCCTTCTCTCATCCCTCTTGCTGTCTTCCTTCGCTTCTCTTCATTATTTCTGTCTTCCCACTTATTTAACTCTTTCCATTCCCTTGCTTTCTCCTTTCCCTTTTCTTTTTCTTTTTTTTCCATTTTTTCCCCTTTTATTAACTCCCTTTCTCCCACTTCTTCATTTTCATTTCTCCCTTCTATATTCACCTCCTTCTCCTCATCATTTTCCTCTCCCTGTTAACCTTAATCCTCCCTTTACTTAATATTTTTTCTTTCCTTAAAAACCTCCTCCTCCTCCTCCTCCTCTTCCTCTTCCTTTCTCTCCTCTTCTTTTGTGTCTTATTTCTTATTCATTTTCTTTTTTTTTCTTTTTTCCACATTCACTTCCTTCCCTTTATCATTTTCTTCTCTCTTTTAACCTTCTCCTCCTTTTTTCTCCTCTTCCTCCCCTTTCGTTCCCCTACCCCTTCCTTCCCCTTCCTTCCTCTTTGTTTGTACCCTGAATTTCCCCTTTTTTTCCTTCTCCTCAACCAGTATTTCATCCCCAACTTTCCCTTTCAATATTTTTCCCTTTATCTCCCTTCCCCCTTCCCCCTTTTCTTCCCCTTTTCTTTCCCCATTCTTCCCCTTCACTTTTTTTTCCTCCTCAACCAGTATTGCTTTCCTAACTTTCCCTTTCAATATTCTACCCTTCCCTTCCCATCCCCCTTCCCCCATTTTTTCCTCTTCCTTCCCCTTTCTTCCCCGTTGCTTGTACCCTGAAATTCCCCTTTTTTTTCTTCTTCCTCAACCAGTATTGCATCTCATACTTTCCCTTTCAATATTCTTCCCTTTACCTCCCTTCTCCCTTTCCCCTTTTCTTCCCCTTCTTTTCCCCTTTCTTCCCCTTTGATTGTCCCCTGAAATCCCCCTTTTTTCCCTCCACCTCAACCAACCAGTATTGTTTTCCCCTCTTTCCCTTTCAATATTTTACCTTTCCCCTCCTTCCCCTCTTCCCTCTCCTCCCCCTTTCTTCCCCTTTTATTGTATCCTGAAATTCCTTTTTTTTTTCCTCCTCAACCAGTATTTCATCCCAAACTTTCCCTTTTAATATTTTACCTTTCCCCTCCTTCCCCTCTTCCCCCTTTCCTTCCCCTTTCTTCCCCTTTGATTGTACCCTGAAGTTCCCTTTTTCCCAATTTCCTCAACCGGTATTTCATCCCCAACTTTCCCTTTCAATATTCTACCCTTCCCTTCCTTCCCCTCGTTCCTCTCCTTCCCTCTCCTTCCCCTTCCTTCCCCTTTGATTGTATCCTGAAATCCCCGCTTTTTTCTTCCTCCTCAACCATTATTGCTTCCCCAACTTTTCCTGTCAATAGTCTCCTCTTCCCCCTCCTTCTCCTCTTCCCCCTCCTTCCCCTCTCCTTCCCTTTCTTTCCCCTTTGATTGTACCCTGAAGTTCCCTTACTCCCTGTCTCCTCAACCAGTTTTGCTTTCCCAACTTTCCCTTTCAATATCATACCTTTCCCCTCCCTTCCCCCGTCCCCCTTTTCTTCCCCTTTCTTCCCCTTCCTTCCCCTTTGTGTGTACCCCAAAGTCCCCTTTTTCCCAATCTCCTCAACCAGTATTTCATCCCCAACTTTCCCTTTCAATATTTTACCTTTCCTCTCCCTTCCTCCTTCCCTCCCCCCTTCCCCTCTTCCCTCTCCCCTTCCTCCCTCCCTCCACGTGGCTACTTATATTCCTCCTCATCTAGTACAGCCTCTCCCCTCCCCTAATATTTTTCCTCCTCCTCCCCCTCCTCCCTCTCCTCCTTCCCTCCCCTCCCTCTTATATATTCTTCCTCCCTGTTTTATTATTCTCCCTCCTCCCGGATCCTCCTAAAAGTCTTCCTGTTCTTCCTTCCTCCTCCAATACGGGTTTGAATTCCTCCCCATAATTCTCCCACCAGCTGCCCACCATTACTTACTTATCCTCCCCCTCCCCCTCCCTCCCCATTACTCCTCCTCTTGCCTTCCCTATTCCTCCTACCCTTCCCTCCTCCCTATTCCTCCTCCACTTATTTGTTTACCCTCTCCCCCTTCCTCCCCTCCTCTTTTCCCTATTTCTCCCCTTCTCTCCTCCCCATTCCTTTTCCCTTCCCTATTCCTCCTCCCCTTCCTTACCTCCCTATTCCTCCTCCACTTATTTATCTACCCTCTCCCCCTTCCTTCCCTCCTCTTTCCCCTATTTCTCCCCTTCCCTCCTCCCCATTCCTTTTCCCTTCCCTATTCCTCCTCCCCTTCCTTACCTCCCTATTCCTCCTCCCCTTCCTTACCTCCCTATTCCTCCTCCACTTATTTGTTTACCCTCTCCCCCTTCCTCCCCTCCTCTTTCCCCTATTTCTCCCCTTCCCTCCTCCCCATTCCTTTTCCCTTCCCTATTCCTCCTCCCTATTCTTCCTCCACTTATTTATGCACCCTCTCCCCCTTCCTTCCCTCCTCCTTCCCCTATTTCTTCTCCCCTTCCTTACCTACCCTTCCCTCCTCCTCATTCCTTTTCCCTTCCCCTATGCCTCCTCCTTTTAGGTTCCTTTTCCTCCTTCCTAGTCCTTCTCCATTACTGATTTTCCCTTCCCTCCTCCTCCTCCTTATTCCTACTCCCCTTCCCCCATTCCTTCTCCTCTTACTTCCCTACCCTTCCCTCCTCCCCATTTCTCCTCCTCTTACTTTCTCTCTCCCCATTTCTCCTCCCTTTACGTATTTTCTCTTTTCCCATTTCTCCTCCTCTTCCCCCATTCCTCCTTCCTCCTCTTCTCCTCATTCCTCCTCCTTCTCTTCTCCCCATTCCTCCTCCCCTTCCCTTCCCATTTTTCCTTAGGTCCGTACCCCCATCTTCGTTTCTCAGACCGAGGGAGGGACGCTAGGCACCATAAGCGAATTTGAATTTAAAATGTAAACTGGATGCCATATACAATAGGGCTTATTTTTTATTTAGAGTCAGTAAAAGAGGAGAGATGTGCTGGGAATTGAAATGTGTGTTAGGGGATTTAGGAAGATGAAGAGGTACTGTAAAAGATTCATAACAAAAGGGGTATTGTGAGGCAGATGATATGGAGATTGGAGAGTAAGGAGTAAGTTTTAAAAGGAAGAAGTTAGAAGATGCGTAAAGTAAGGAGGAAGTTTTTAAAGGATGCGTAAAATAAGGAAGAATTTTTTAAAGGGAGAAGATGCGTAAAGTAAGGAGGGAGTTTTTAAAGGGAAAAGATGCGTAAATTAGTAAGGAAGTTTTTAAAGGGAAAAGATGCGTAAAGTAAGGAGGAAGTTTTTAAAGGGAGACGATGCGTAAATTTACTAAGGAAGAAGTTTTTAAAGGGAGAAGATGCGTAAATTTACTAAGGAAGAAGTTTTTAAAGGGAGAAGATGCGTAAATTTACTAAGGAGGAAGTTTTTAAAGGGAGAAGATGCGTAAAGTAAGGAAGAAGTTTTTAAAGGGAGAAGATGCGTAAAGTAAGGAGGAAGTTTTTAAAGAGAGAAGATGCGTAAATTTACTAAGGAAGAAGTTTTTAAAGGGAAGAAAATGAAGATGCGTAAAATCAGGAGGAAGTTTTTAAAGGATGCGTAAAATAAGGAGGAAGTTTTTAAAGAGAGACGATGCGTAAATTTACTAAGGAAGAAGTTTTTGAAGGGAGAAGATGCGTAAATTAGTAAAGAAGTTTTTAAAGGGAAGAAGATGCGTAAATTTAGTAAGGAAGAAGTTTTTAAAGGGAGAAGATGCGTAAATTTAGTAAGGAAGAAGTTTTTAAAGGGAGAAGATGGGTAAATTTAGTAAGGAAGAAGTTTTTAAAGGGAAGAAGATGCGTAATTTTAGTAAGGAAGTTTTTAAAGGGAAGATGTGTAAAGTGACGAAGAAGTTTTTAAAGGGAAGTTTTAAAGGAAGTTTTAAAGAGAAACTAGAAACCAAAAGCGATTCGGAATTTAAAATGTGTACGGACTGGTGTAGTTTTTTTTATATTTTTATTTAAAGTCTCAATATACGATGTGCTGTGAATTAAAATGTGTGTTAGAGGAATTTAGGAAAAGGAAGAGGTATTGTAAAAGACTCATAACAAAACGGGTACTGTGAGTCAGATGTTAACCCATTTTTTCTTCTTTTCCTTTTCCTCCTCCTCCTCCTCCTCCCTTTTTCTTCCCCTTTTTACCCCGATACCTCACTTTTTTTTCCTCCTCCTCAACTGGTATTGCTTCCCCAACTTTCCCCTTCAATATTCTACCCTTTACCTCCCTTCCTCCTTCCCCCTTTCTTACCCTTCCCTAGTAGAGGAGGGTATCAGGACACCTCTCCTCCTGAAATTGACCTCTGTTTCGGCCACCTCTTTTGATTCTTTCTTTATTTTTAGGACCAGCGAGTATAGCGGTTTTTTTTTATTATTGTTTCATTTTTTGTGCCCTTGAGCTGTCTCCTTTGTTGTAAAAAAAAAAAAAGAGTAGAGTAGAGGTAGAGAAAAAATATTATAAGATTGCATAAAAAAGTGTACTAGATGCTGCAAAAAAAAACATAGACTCTTAAATCACGTCATAAAGGCAGAAACGAGTTGTTAATAGGAAAAACGTATGTCGGATGCTGTATAAGGGAAAGAAAAACTATAAAAAAAACCATATTAAGTGTCCATAAAATACGTAGTTATGAAGAGTCTGTTAAGCTCCGCAGGTGTCCTAATATTCTTCCTCACGAGAGAGTTTATGTAGGATGAGGAGGAAGTAGAAAGGCCTTTTATGCAGTTTTACGCCCTCACCCAGGCATATCTTACTCCCAGCTCTTATATTTCTCTCTCTCTCTCTCTCTCTCTCTCTCTCTCTCTCTCTCTCTCTCTCTCTCTCTCTCTCTCTCTCTCTCTCTCTCTCTCTCTCTCTCTCTCTCTCTCTCTCTCTCTCTCTCTCTCTTATTTCTCCTCCTCTTTCTTCTCTTATTTTTCCCTTTTATCTCCTTCCCTCCCTACACAACTTTTCTCCTCTCTCTCTCTCTCTCTCTCTCTCTCTCTCTCTCTCTCTCTCTCTCTCTCTCTCTCTCTCTCTCTCTCTCTCTCTCTCTCTCTCTCTCTCTCTCTCTCTCTCTCTCTCTCTCTCTCTCTCTCTCTCTCTCTCTCTCTCTCTCTCTCTCTCCCCACCCATAAAATTTTGTATCTCCTTTTCTCTCCCTTTCCCGTCTCCTTAAAACCTCGTATTTCCAGGTTTACCGCTTTCCCGTTTTCTATGTTTCTTAGCTCGCCTGGTCTCCGTTTTCTTTCCAGCTTTTTCTCTCTCTCTCTCTCTCTCTCTCTCTCTCTCTCTCTCTCTCTCTCTCTCTCTCTCTCTCTCTCTCTCTCTCTCTCTCTCTCTCTCTCTCTCTCTCTCTCTCCATCCCATCAAGATACTCATAACGTTTTCTTTCCTGTTTTTTTAGCTCGGACTCAACTAAAAACTTTGACTTGCATTTACACTCTCTTAAACCACCACCACCATCACCACCACCACCATCATCATTACCACCACCACCACCACCATCACTACCAGTCATTACCAGCATCACCACTACCATTGCCACTCCCATCACCACCACCATCACCACCACCATTACCAACACCAATGATCCGCTTAACACACACACACACACACACACACACACACGCGGGCTTTTTTTTCATAGCGGGCTTTTTTTCAGTATTGTTTTCTTTTTTCTTTTACGCCCTTGAACTGTCTCCTCTGCTGTAAAAAAAAAAAAAAAAGTCCCTTCAATACCAACCCAATCATAACTCATTCCCTTATCCACAATAAATAAATAAATAAATAAAAACGAGGGAATACATTATCCATACATACCCAGAGGCGACGGCGGAGGAACTCACATTTCCTTCCCTTATACTCGATTCACTTTATTTCATCTATTGCCCAGAATGAAATATAAACAACTAGTCTCGATCCATAAAACTTGACTTGGACTTGAAACCCATGAAAAGACGGACGGAAGAAGGGGGAGTTAGGGGGTTAGAGGGGAAAGGGGGGTCGGCTACGGTAGAAATATGACCCGTGACCGCATAAACCGTGGTCTGAATTATCCGGATACGAGCGGCAGTAAAATAAATGGGTCCCGTCGCGACTCCGTTAATCCGAAGTCAATGCCGCGTGCACCGCCTCGAACGAACAGTGACTTGAGGACAGGGAACAGTGACGACCTCCTCCCTGTGTCCCTATAGCGGGGTCCTGGCGGTGATGGCGGCTTATTGAAGGGGTCACAGAGAGGTCATGGAGCGAAGGATGTTATGGGTGGAGCGGTTTTGGGGTCATTTATAAGCTTTTTTTTTTTTTTTAGTTTTGTTTGTTTTTTTCTCTATTTTCCTGTTTTTTTCTTATATTTTTTTCATGTTTTGCTGTTTTTTCTTATTTTCTGGTTTTCTTATATTTCTTTCATGTTTTGTTCAGTTTTTTTCTTGTGTTTTTGTTATTTCTTTGATTTCCTTCATTTTTGTTCTTTTTCTTTTCAATTTCTGGTTTTCTTCTCTTAATTTTCTTCATGTTTTGTTCAGTTTTTTTTTTTTTTTTAGATTTCCTTCTTTTTTGCTCATTCATTTATATTTTCTTTTTTTCTTAATTTTCTTCATGTTTCGTTCATTTTTTTCTTGTTTTCCGGCTTTCTTTCTTAAAGTTCCTTCATTTTTCGTTCATTTTTTACATATCCCATTTTCTCTTTAGTTTCAGTGACATTTTTTCATATATTTCGTTTTTTCTTTAACTTCCTTCAGTTTTCTTTCATACTAATTCCATTTCTCTTTAGTTACCCAAATGTCTCCTTCAGTTGTTGTCTTCATTTTCGTATAACTCCCTTTTCTTTAGTCTCCTTCAAGTTTCCCCCGTTTTCCTTATTCCTGATTTTTCGTACTCGGGCCAAAGTTGGAAGCATTGAGCAGGTTATGCGGAAGAAGGGAGGAGGGGAGGGAAGGACAACGATAGAGCCAGCCAGCCATTCACAGACACACACACACACACACACACACACACACACACACACACACATACACACACACACACACACACATACACACACACACACACACACACACACAGATACAGACACTGATAAAAAGAAACATACATGATGATTGACACACATAGACAGACAAGCAGACCAGTATAGAGACAGACAGAGTTGTGTTGATTAAGAGACAGACAGAGTAACAGAATCAATATAGAGATAGACAGATTGAGTTGAGTTGATGTAAAGACAGACAGACTTAACAGAATCAGTATAGACATAGACAGATTGAGTTGAGTTGATGTAAAGACAGACAGACTTAACAGAATCAGTATAGACATAGACAGATTGAGTTGAGTTGATGTAAAGACAGACAGACTTAACAGAATCAGTATAGACAGACAGATTGAGTTGAGTTGATGGAAAGACAGACAGACTTAACAGAATCAATATAGAGACAGACATTGAGTTGAATTGATGGAAAGACAGATAGACTTAACAGAATCAATATAGAGACAGACAGATTGAGTTGGGTTGATGGAAAGACAGACAGACTCAACAGAATCAATATAGAGACTGGCAGATTGAGTTAACCAAAAGAGACAGACAGTAACAGAACCAATATACAGACAGACAGGCTTGATTAACAGACAGACAGACAGATTAACAGATAAGCAGTCAGAGGCACATAGAGACATTCAGACAGAAAAACGAGACAGGAAGAACGAAAAAAAGAAGGAAGAAAGAAGAAGGAAAAAATAATACTAAACTTAAAGAAAAAAAGAAGAAAGGAGGAAGAAGGAACAAAACAATATTAAACTTAAAAAAGAAAGAAGAAAGGAGGGAGAAAAGAAAAACAATACCCAACTTAAAGAAAAAGAAGAAGGAAGAAAAAAATACCAAACTTAAAGAAAAAAAGGAGGAAGAAGGAAGAAAAAAACAATACCAAACTAAAAGAAGAAAAAAGAAGAAAGAAGGAAAAAAATAATACCAAACGTAAAGAAAAAAAGATGAAAGAAGGAAGAAAAAACATTACCAAACTTAAAGAAGAAAGAAAGACGAAGGGAAGAAAACGACACCAAAACTTAAAAGATAAAAAAAAAAGGAACAACGAGGAAGTGAAGATGAAGACGACCAACACGAAAGAAGAATAAAGACAAAAATAAAAGCGAAAAAGAAAACCGCAAGAATAAAAAGATAGACGATAATAAAAATAGACAAGTATAAAAATAGACGAAAATAAAAATAGACACCAATAAAAACAAAATAGACAAGAACAACAAGAAGCTAAGGAAAATAAAAACAAACACGAAACGAAGACAGAAAACAAAAGCCAAAAGAAAACTGTAAGAAATAAATCCAAAGAAACAAACAAACAAAAACAAAGCAAAAAAAAATGGAATATGGAAAAATGAAGGAAATTAAGAAAAGAAAACAAGAAAATAAGAAAAAATGAACGATACATGAAGGAAATTAAAGACAAAAAGATAATAATAAAACAACAAAACGAAATAAAGAAAACCAAAGAAATAAGAAAAAAAACAAAACACGAAGGAAAATAAAGACAACCTGAGAAAAGAAAAAAATGAACGAAAAAGAAAAAAAAGCACCACGAACTAATAAAGACGAAACCAACGAACGAACAAACAAACACCAAACGAAACAAGAAAACAACAAAAACAAAAAAAAGAAAACGGGAATGAAGAAGTTCGTCTGCATAAAAAACAAGACAAAAAAAAAAACAAGAACTTTATAAACATCTCCAAGTCAACATAACTCCACTTGAATGTGTTGAGAGAGAGAGAGAGAGAGAGAGAGAGAGAGAGAGAGAGAGAGAGAGAGAGAGAGAGAGAAGAAGAGAAGAAGAGGAAAGAAGGGAAGGAAGGAAGAAGAGAGAGGAGTAAGCAGTGGAGAATTTATATATGGAAGAGAAAGGAGGGAAAGTAGGAAGGAGAAGAGAGAGAGGGAGGGAGAAGAGTTGTGTAGGGAGGGAAGGAGATAAAAGGGAAAAGTAAGAGAAGAAAGAGAGAGAGAGAGAGAGAGAGAGAGAGAGGAGGAAAACGGGGGGAAGAAACTGCAGGGATAGAAGGAGATAAAACGGAGAAAGAAGAAAAGAGGAAGAAAATGCGTAGAGAGAGAAAATAAAAGGGAGAAGGAAGGAAAGGAAAAGAAGATGAGAGAGAGAGAGAGAGAGAGAGAGAGAGAGAGAGAGAGAGAGAGAGAGAGAGAGAGAGAGAGAGATTGGGGGGGGGGCTAAGGGAAGGGGGAGGCGTTGTCCAAGGAAAGAATAAGACGGAGGAGGCAAGAAGTGTGATTGATGAGGGGAAAGAGAGAGAATTAACTAATAAAGGAACCATAAAAACAAGGCTGAGAAATGACAATGTGAGGAAATGAAGGAGGAATGAAGGAGATTGATAAATTTGAGGAAGAGTAGGAAAGAAAAAAAAAGTTACAAAGACAAACGGAAGAAAGGAAGAAGAGAAAAAGTGTGAAAAAAGAAATGAAAAAAGGACAAGGCTGAGAAATGACAATGTGAAGAAGGATGAAGGAGGAAGATTGATAAATTTGAGAAAGTATAAACCAAAATAAAAATAGAAAGGACAACAAAGACTCAAACGGAAGAAAGGAAGTAGTAAAAAAAGTGAGAAAAAAGAAAGGAAAAAAACGACAGGGTTGAGAAATGACAATGTGAAGAAGGATGAAGGAAAAAGATTGACAAACTTGAGAAAGAGTAGAAACAAAAACAAAAAAATAGAAAGGCCAACAAAGACACAAACGGAAGAAAGGAAGTAGAAAAAAAGTAAGAAAAAAGAAAGGAGAAAAGAACAAGGCCGAGAAATGACAATGTGAAGAAGGAAGAAGGAAAAAGATTGATAAATTTAAGAAAGAATAGAAACAAAAAAAATGAAAGACCAGCATGGAGACGAAAGGAGGAAGAGAAGTAAAGAAAAAATGGTAAAAAAGACAGAAGGAGAAGAGGGAGAGAAGGGGAGAGCGATAAAGAAAGAGAATAAGAGAAAGAATAGAAAAAAGGAACGCAAAATATGAAAGAGATTGAGAAAGAAAAAGAGTGGAGAAAAGAATGAAGGAGAAGAAGGAAAGAGAAAAAGTAGGAAAAAGATAGACTGAGAAAGGAGGAGGAGGAGAAGGAGGACGATAAAGTGGGAACAATAGAGAAAGTGTACAAAGAAGGAAAGAAAACAATGAAAGAGACTGAGAATACAAGAAAAAAATAGGAGAAAAGAACGAAGGAGGAGGAGGAGGAGGAGAAGATAAAGGAAGAGGAAGGGGAATCAGGATAAAAGTAGAAAACGAAAGTAGGGAAAGACAAAGTGAGGAAGGGAAGAAGGGACAAAAAGTTGAAGAAAAAGAGGAGGAGGAAGAGGAGGAGGAAGAGGAGGAGGGGGAGTAGGAGGATCATATTGTCATCTTAGTTGGGATCAGACTAAAATATTTGAGATTCTTTGCTATAGTTTTCTCTTGCTTCCGTTTTGGTAGCTTTTATTATCATTATTATCATTATTATTATTATTATTATTATTATTATTATTATTATTATTATTATTGTTGTTGTTGTTGTTGTTGTTGGGAGATTTCTTTTGTAGTTATGGGGTCTTGTTTATTTTTCTTTGTATTTGTTTTGTTTTGTTTTTACTTCTTATCTGGCAGCACCTCCTTATCTGTGTGTGTGTGTGTGTGTGTGTGTGTGTGTGTGTGTGTGTGTTAGTAAGTTTTGGTATTATTGTTATTGCTTGTTTTATTGCTCCTACCATCACTACTACTACTACTACTACTACTACTACCATTACCACTACCACTACTACTACTACTACTACTATAGCAGCCTCCACTACAAACAAAAACAACAAGGCACAAGAAAAACAAAAGCGAGGTCGACTACTACTACTACTACTACTACTACTACGACAGCCTCCACCACAAACAAAAACAACAAGGCACAACAAAAACAAAAGTGAGGCCTCGAGGTGGAGACTTGCCAGAAGGGGGACAAGAAGAAACTTTTTAAGAGAGTGATGTTTCAAATTGTTTCGTTCGGCCCATAACTCGCTCCTTTTCCCTGGGTACGACTGTCGCAGAGGAACGCTGTCACTTTCTCTCTCTCCTTCCCTTATCGTTCGTTTCGTTCTCTCGTCGTAATCGTTCAGTTAGGTTTTTATGTCTTTCTCTACTTTTTTTTCTCTCCTCTTAAACTCAAACTATGAATGATGTGTTTTTTAAGTCATAATTCTTTCTTTCTCTTTTTTCTCTCTCTTTTGACGTTAAATCTTCACTCCGTTTTTTTTTTTTTTTTTTTTGTGTGTGTGTGTGTGTTGGCATATGTTCGCTTTCTCTTCTCACTCAATATATCTTACTTTTTTCCCTATCTTTTTTTCCCCTAAACTTAAACTATACTTTTTAGCTACAGTATGTCCGCTTCTCTCTTACTTTCTTTCCCTATCTTTTTTCCCCCTAAACTTAAACTATACTTTTTAGCTACAATATGTCCGCTTTCTCTCTTACTTTCTTTCCCTATCTTTTTTTCCCCCTAAACTTAAACTATACTTTTTAGCTACAATACGACTGCTTTCTCTCTAACTTTCTTTCCCTATCTTTTTTTCCCTAAACTTAAACTATATTTTTTAGCTACAATATGTCCGCTTTCTCTCTTATTTTCTTTCCCTATTTTTTTTCCCTAATCTTAAACTATACTTTTTAGTTGCAATATGCCCGTTCTCTGTCATACTTTCTTTCCTAATCTATTTTTTCCCCTACACGCAAACAATATATTTTAGTTTGCATATGTACCCTTTCTGTTTTCAGTCATCACATCTTAACAATTCTTTTCTCCTCTTTATTTTTTCCATTAAACTTCAACTATACATTTTTTGTAGTTTCCCTATGTCGCTTACCTGTTTTTTAACCATAATTTGTGTTTGCTTTGTCGTTTATTCAATGGAGGTCATATTTTTGTTTTACTTCTCTGGCACTACATATTCGTCTCGTCTAGAATTTAAGTAAAGGAGTGTACACGTATTTTTATAGATAATGTTTTTACTTCCATTTATTTACTGGTAAGATAAACGCAACTGGATTTGTAACAGACATTCTCTGGGCAATTCTCAACAAAAAGATGGGAAATGATACAGACAGATTAAATACGTGCCCAAATGCCATACAGACAGATAATTAGTTGTATAAACACGCAAACCAACAACTAGGCAGACAGAGGGGCAGATTGACAGGCAGGCAAAAGGGTAAAGTCCCAGAAGGCAGACTGACAGCCGAGCAGGTATTCGAGCTGTCGCAGGTATTGAAACGTGGCAAGCTGTGGCCGTAGATTTTTCCAGACCAGTAAATGCGGCTGCCCTACTAGGTATTGCTCTCTCTCTCTCTCTCTCTCTCTCTCTCTCTCTCTCTCTCTCTCTCTCTCTCTCTCTCTCTGTATTTCTATCTAATATTTATGTACTTATGATATGATATTGGGATTGTTTTTCATTACTGACCTTTAGAGAATAATAATAGTAATAATGATAATAATAATGATAATGGTAATAATAAAAGTTGAGCGAAAAGATAAAATGCTGAAGATAATGAATGTGAACCCGCAAAGAAAACGGACAAGAGGAAAGAATGGAATTAATCGAGGGGATGATATACGACTTTATCTGATTTACGAGAGAGAGAGAGATGATGATGATGATGACAACGGATGGGTTACGTCCAACATCGAGAGAGAGAGAGATGATGACAATGGATGGGTTACGTCCAACATCCATAAGATTAAATTTTCTGTGTCTTCCCTCAACAAGGTTTCTATTATTTGAGAGAGAGAGAGAGAGAGAGAGAGAGAGAGAGAGAGAATTTGTCTTTTCATATTCGTGTGGCTTCGTAGAACTCTGAATATGAATTAATTAGTGTTTTACTGAGAGAGAGAGAGAGAGAGAGAGAGAGAGAGAGAGAGAGAGAGAGAGAAAACCAGACAGACAAGTTGAGATATGGAAACAATGATTTTACGTGTGTGTGTGTGTGTGTGTGTGTGTGTGTGTGTGTTTGCTTCATACAGGTAACAGCAAATATTCGAGCAAAAATTGAACAAACACTACCGTTCACTTTTACTCGCGCGCACACGCGCACACACACACACACACACACACACACACACACACACACACACACACACACACACACACACAACAAACGTGACCTTCGCAAAATGAAATCGCAGTTAGAATGAAATATGCAATTCAATCTCTCTCTCTCTCTCTCTCTCTCTCTCTCTCTCTCTCTCTCTCTCTCTCTCTCTCTCTCTCTCTCTCTCTCTCTCTCTCTCTCTCTCTCTCTCTCTCTCTCTCTCTCTCTCTCCGCAAAATGGGGATTCCTAACATATTGGAAGACTGCCATCAGAGGGTCAGTGGCCTCCGACTGTCGAGTGGAGGAGAAGGAGGAGGAAGAGGAGGAGGAGGAGGGAGAGGGAAGAGGCTTGTTTGGGTTCTACAAATCACGTGGTAAGTGGTTGAGGACTATCGGATGGAAGAGAGAGAGAGAGAGAGAGAGAGAGAGAGAGAGAGAGAGAGAGAGAGAGAGAGTTAATGAAATCATGCTGTTCAAACATTGGAAGAGGAGGAGGAGGAGGAGGAGGAAAACGAAAATGAAAAAGAAAAGAAAACACCAAAATTAATATAAAAAGGAGTGATAAGATTTAACGGCGAAGGAAAGAAGAGAAAGGAAGATATGGGAAGGTACGAAGAGGAGAAGGAGGAAGAGGAGGAGGAGGAGGAGGAGGACAGATTTACTACTTCATGGTTTTAAGAGAGAATTTGTTTTCCGAAGTTAAAAATTATGTCACAAAGAAAATGGGAGATTTTTTTGTTATTTTTACTACTACTACTACTACTACTACTACTACTACTATTACTACTACTATTACCACCACCACCGTTACTACTACTACTTCTATTGTTTTTATCTTTTTTTATATATTTTCATTACTTTTTTTTCTGTTATTTATGTATTTGTTTCCCTCTCTCCTTCCCGTTTTCCTTAATTATTAGACGCTATTCCGCTCACCTCCGTTTTCTTTGTATCTCTCCGCTCGTTTTCTGTTGTTTGTGAGATGCAAGGCAAAGGGAGACTTAATTAGGGGCGTGTGGAGAAGATTACGCTACATATATTCTAATTCTCTCTCTCTCTCTCTCTCTCTCTCTCTCTCTCTCTCTCTCTCTCTCTCTCTCTCTCTCTCTCATTCACCCACATGATACTTTCCTTTTTTTTCTTTTCCTTTCATTTTTTTCATTCTTTTCCCTCCTCCTCCTCCTCCTCCTCCTCCTCTTCTGCATCCTTCCCTCTCCCTCTTTTCCAATCCATCTCCTCTCTTCCCTCTTCACTATTTTTTCACCCCTGTGTATAAAAGTATATATCTAAAAGCCAAACTAAAGAAATCATGAAAATTGGTGTTTGAATGGACAAGGTAAAGACTGTATGCGTGTATAGAAAAGTGAAAAGATGAAAAGAAATATAGAAGAGTACAAGAAGGTGACGGACGAAGAAGAAAGAGAGGAATGATGACGATGAGGAGGAGGAAGAGAAGGAGGAAAAGTAGTGATGGAGGAAGACAGAGGACTGGAAAGAAGGAGAAACGAGGGAGAGTGAAGGAGCATAGAAAATGGGTATATACGTGTAGGTGTTTGTTTAGGTCACACTGAAGAAAATAAAAGGAATAGTCAGTGAAATAAAGGAAATAAGTAACAATAAGTAAATTAAAGAAATGAAAGTGATAATAAAAAGGGTAATAATAAGAGAAATAATAAGCAGATAAAATAGATAATAAAAAATAAAAATAAATGACTAGTGAATAAAGGAAAAAAAGTGAATAATAAGTAAATAAAAGTAATGAAAGAGTAATAATAAAAGGGTAATAATAAGGTAGATAATAAATGAATAAAATAAATAATAAGAAAGAAAATAAATGATAAGTGAATAAAGGAAATAAATGAAGTAATAAATGAATAAAAAAATGAAAGTCTGATAATAATAAGGCTGATAATGAGATGAATAATTAAATAGATAATAAGAAATAAAATAAGAAAATAATAGAAATAAAAAGTAAGGAGTGGACAGAAAATTGAATCTGTAGCCTTTATAAATTCGTGAAGGGTCAGAAGTCTTTTATGGAAGCGTAATGGCCTTAGCGCTAAAACCTGGATTAAAGGGGAGGATAGAGGAGGAGGAGGAAAAGTGGTGATGGAGTAAGACAGATGGATTGGAAAGAAGGAGAAACGAGGGAGGGAGGGAGAAGGAGAAGAAGGAGGAGGAGGAGGAGGAGGAGAGAGAGAACGAGGAAAATGAAGATGAAGTGAATGAATAAAGTAAAATGAGATTGAAGATTAAAGAGGAAAAGGGAGAGAAAAGGAGGAGAGGAAAGTAGAGTTAAGAGGAGAGAGGGAAAGGGAAGGAGGAGGAGGAGGAGGAGGAGGAGGAGGAGGAGGAGGAGGAGGAGGAGGAGGCAGTTTACAGAGGACCGCTATAGGTATGGTGAAGGAGATAGATGGAGGAGGAATCAGTACACGACCTTTCTCTCTCTCTCTCTCTCTCTCAAGATGAAAAAATGTGTCCAGATTAAATTATTTCTTGTCTACTAAAGCGTCTGAGAGAGAGAGAGAGAGAGAGAGGTGTTGAGTGGATCTCTCTAAATCAAGGAGGAAGATACGGTTTCTCTCCTCCTCCTCCTCCTCCTCCTCCTCCTCCTCTTCCTCCTCCTCTTCCTCTCTTCCCTTTCCTCTTTTCCTCCCTTCCTTCCTTTCTTCCTCTCTTCCTCTCTGTCACTGTAATATACTAGCAATGCGAAGTGCAGAGAGAGAGAGAGAGAGAGAGAGAGAGAGGGGGGGGGGTAGGGGGGTACTCTTTCATAATAACTCTTTTGCAGCTGTCAAGTTCATCATAAAAATAAAATGTTGAAGTTCACCCTTGCATTAAATGATTTGTGTGCCTCGTTCGCCCACCTCCCGTTTTCCTTGTCGGTAATTGTGTTTTTTTTTTTCCGTTTTCTTTGTAATATTTGGTTTTCTTTATTTCTTATTTGTTTCTCATTTTCATTTCATTTTATTTTGTTTTTATTTTTACTTTTGTTTCGTATATTTAATTTTCTTTCGCTTTTATTTTTACCTTCCTTTTCTTTTCATTTATATTTTTCCTTTTTCCTTTAACTTTCCTTTATTTCCGTTTTTGTTTTGCTTTTGTTTGCTTTCTTTTTTATTTGTTTTCCTGTATTTTCTTCTGATTTCCTTTTCTTTTCTCGCATTTCTCTTAATATCCTCTCATCATCCTCTTCCTCTTTCGTCTATGTCCTATCTTTTAATTTCCTATCTTTTCTTCTACTCTCTTTCCTCCTTTTTCTCTTCTTTGTTCTCCTGTCTTTTCTTTTTTTGCTTTCCTCCTCTCCTTAATTCCTCTAAATCTCTCCTCTCCTGTTCTTTTATCTATTTTTTTCTCCTCCTTTTACTTCTCCTCTCTTCCATTTCCTTACTTTCTTCTGTCTTTCCTCTTTTTCTTTCCTCTCCTCATCTTACTTTCCTCTACTTTCTCCTCCTCCATTTCCCTCTTTTATATCTCCTCCTCCTTTCCCTCTTTTATCTCTATTCCATTTCCTTATTTTCTTC
Source organism: Eriocheir sinensis (assembly GCF_024679095.1). Lineage (NCBI taxonomy): Eukaryota > Metazoa > Arthropoda > Malacostraca > Decapoda > Varunidae > Eriocheir > Eriocheir sinensis. The sequence goes on along the minus strand of NC_066567.1, from coordinate 7,583,743 downwards.
TGTCTTTCCTCTTACACTTTCCTCGCCTCATCTTACTTTCCTCCCCTCTCTCCTCCTCCATTTCCCTCTTTTATCTCTTCTCCATTTCCCTCCTTTAATATCTCCTCCTCCATTTCCCTCCTATGTCTCATTTTCTCCTCCTCACACTTTAATTCAAACATTTACTTATATTTTCTCCTCGGTTTACCTTGATTTACATTTTTACATCCTTCCCGAATTGCCCTTCTCGCTTTACGGCTTCCTCCTCATCTTCCACTTCCTTCCCTTCGACTCTCACTTCATATTCATGCAGTCGCCTCCAAGTGTGTCCCTCGTAAATATCCTTATTGTTTTTTCATCGATTTCATCTCCGGTGCCTTTTCGTATTATATCATAGTTTGCCTTTTAAATTTGCCCCCCGTTTTCGTTTTTTATTTCTTCCGTTTTCTGTGATGTTTCTTTATTTATTGTGTGTTTCCTTGTATTTTTCCCTTATGACCTTTTTTTGTCGTTTTTACTGGTGCCTTTTCGTATTATTTCATAGTTTGCCTTTAAAATTTGACCCCCTTTTTCGTTTTATTTTTCATTTTCCGTTTTCTATGCTGTTTATTTATTGTGTTATGTTTTATGGTATGTTTCCCTCGTAATTTTTCTTGTAGTCTTTTTGGTTGATTTTACTGAGGCCATTTCGTATTATATCAAAGTTTGCCTTTAAAATCTGACTCCCTTTTTCGATTTTATATCTTCCGTTTTCTATGATGCTTCTTTATTTAAACGTATATTGTGTTATGGTGTATTGTATGTGTGTATTTCTCTCGTAATTTTTCTTCGTCTTATTTTGGCGATTATCCAGATGCCATTCCGTATTATTTGATAGTTTACCTTTAAATTTTACTCCTTTTTTTCCATTTTTATATCTTCCGTTTTCTGTAATTTTCTCTAATGGGATTCTTTTTTAACTTGTCGAGTTTTCTTTATATATAGTGTCCTTTTTTTCACTTGAGCTATTACAAAAATCAATCTGTATTCTCTTATTTATCTTTGAAAATATCTAACTTATGTATACTACTCTTCTTAGTATCTATCATCTTGTCTTTTCCTTTTCTTTCCTCTTTTCCTTCTTTCCTTCTTAACCAACCACCTTTCCACATTGTTCTTGATTATCTTATTTACATGTGTCCTATCTCTACCTTTCCCTTTCTTTACTTACATTTCCCTTCTTTTTGCTGTTCTTTCCCTCTTTAATATATTCCATTCCTCCTCGTTTCATCTTTTCCTTTTTTTCTATTTTTTGTTACTCATTTTCTTTGTTCCTCGTTTTTCCCATCCATTTCCTTATCTACGTTTTCCCTGTTTTCTTCTTTAATATCTTCCATTCCTCTTCGTTTTTCTGTTTTTGACACTCGTATTTTCACTGTTCCTCGTTTTCCCCATCCATTTCCTTATCAACGTTTTCCCTGTTTTCTTCTTTAATATCTTCCATTCCTCTTCGTTTTTCTTTTTTTGTCACTCGTATTTTCATTGTTCCTCCTTTTTCCCATCCATTTCCTTATCTACGTTTTCCCTGTTTTCTTTAATATCTTCCATTCCTCTTCGTTTTTCTTTTTTTGTCACTCGTATTTTCATTGTTCCTCCTTTTTCCCATCCATTTCCTTATCAACGTTTTCCCTGTTTTCTTCTTTAATATCTTCCATTCCTCTTCGTTTTTCTTTTTTTGTCACTCGTATTTTCACTGTTCCTCGTTTTCCCCATCCATTTCCTTATCTACGTTTTCCCTCTTTTCTTCTTTAATATCTTCCATTCCTCTTCGTTTTTCTTTTTTTGACACTCCTATTTTCACTGTTCCTCGTTTTTCCCATCCATTTCCTTATCTACGTTTTCCCTCTTTTCTTCTTTAATATCTTCCATTCCTCTTCGTTTTTCTTTTTTTGACACTCGTATTTTCATTGTTCCTCGTTTTCCCCATCCATTTCCTTATCTACGTTTTCCCTGTTTTCTTCTTTAATATCTTCCATTCCTCTTCGTTTTTCTATTTTTTGTCACTCGTATTTTCATTGTTCCTCGTTTTTCCTATCCATTTCCTTATCTACTTTTTCCCTCTTTTCTTCTTTAATATCTTCCATTCCTCTTCGTTTTTCTTTTTTTGACACTCCTATTTTCACTGTTCCTCGTTATTCACATCCATTTTCTTATCTTCGTTTTCCTTCTTCTCTTCTTTCCTTCATTCATTCTTTAGTAACCACCTCACGTTTTCCTTCTCCTTTGCTTTCTTTTTCTTGATGCACTTATTTTCGTGGTTCCTCTTTATGCATTTCCGTTTTGCCCGAGCCATTCTCTCTTTTATGTGTGTGTGTGTGTGTGTGTGTGTGTGTGTGTGTGTGTGTGTGTGTGTGTGTGTGTGTGTGTGTGTGTATGTTGCTTCGATTCCCAATATGTTTCTTCGCTGTGAGGTGTTGAGAGGCGAGGAAGACGAAGAGCCGTGTGTTGTTTGTGTTCTTAGAAGTTATCGAGGAGGAGGAGGAGGAGGAGGAAGAGGAGGAGGAGTAGGAGGAGTAGGAGGAGGAGGAGCTCTTAATTTAAACCTTTCTATTATGATAACGTGTGTGTGTGTGTGTGAGAGAGAGAGAGAGAGAGAGAGAGAGAGAGAGAGAGAGAGAGAGAGAGAGAGAGAGAGAGAGAGAGAGAGAGAGAGAGAGAGAGAGAGTACACACGATATGGTGATTTGTAACCTTGCCCCCGAGAGAAATAGACAGACAGACAGACAGACAGACAGATGGAAACAGAGACGAATAGGACAGACAGAGAGACAGACACACAGATAGACAGACAGACAGATAGACAGATGGAAACATATTAAATTAGGGATAGACAGACAGACAGACAGACAGACAGACTAACGAGGTTTATCTTGCTTCGTCTGATATTCCTGTCTTCAAACCATGGACACACACACACACACACACACACACACACACACACACACACACACACACACACACACACACTACAGAAGATTAAAAAGAATATATATAAGTAAAATAATGATAATAATGATGATAATGTTGATAACGAAGGAGATAGATAATGAAGGTGATTTGCGTAGGAATTTTACCTGAAGTTAATTAAGGTGTTGTTTTTGTTGTTTATTTTTTGTTCTTTTTCTCCTCTTCTCATTCTTTCCTTCTTTTATGCTTATTATTCTCCTTTCTTCCTTCCCTCATTCCCTCTCCCTTCTTCTTTCATTCTTCTTCATTCCTCCTCATACTCTCTCTCTCTCTCTCTCTCTCTCTCTCTCTCATACCCGTTTCATTTTTCTCCTTCTTTATCTCTTCCCCTTTTCACTTTTCCTCTTGTCTCTTTTTTCACTTGTCTTTCCCTTCTTCCTTCTTCCACTTTCCCTCACCTCTTTTCTCCTCATCTTCTACTCCCTCATCTTTTCCCTTCCTTCCTTTATTTCCTCTCCCCTTTCTCTCTCTCCCACGATCTTTCCTTTTCTCTTCTCTCTCTTACTCTCCATCCTCTCTCCCTCATCTTCCTTCCTTTCCTTACTCTCCCTCACCTCTCCTTCCCTTCTTCCCTTCTACTCTCCCTTACTCTTTCCGTCCTTCCTTTTCTCTCCCCCACACCTATCCCCTCTCTCTCCCTTTTCCCTCCTTTTCCTCTCCCCTTCACCTCCCTCTCCTTCTTTTCTTCCATCCTACTCTCCCTTTCTTCTTCCCTCCTTCCTTTCCTCTCCCCCACACCTATCCCCTCCCTCTCCCTTTTCCCTCCCTTTCCTCTCCCCTCTCCTTCCTTTTTTCCAACCTACATTCCCTAACTCCTCTCTCCTCCTCCTCTTCCTCCTCCTCCCACACCCCCTCCCTCCCTCCAAACTCTCACAAGTAAGTCTTTTAAAACTCCTCTCGTTCCCTCGCCTGACTCTCCTCTTACGACTCTCCTCACAAGCTTATTATCCGGCACCTTTTTCCTCCGCACCTGCTGAGATTGGCGCCACTTACCTGCTTACCTGTCCACCTTTGAGCCCACCTGTGATCTCTGGCGCCTTACCTTTGTGTCTTGTTTTCCTACTTTCGCTTTCACTTTTTTATTATGTCGTTTTCTTTATTTTTTCTATATTTTTTTTCTTTTCCTCTTTCCTCTTTCCTTTTCTTCTCTCTGTTTTCTTTGCTGTTTTCTTTCAATTTTTTTTCTGTCATTTTCTCAATTTTTCTTTTTATTTCTTTTTTCTTTTCCTCTTCTTTCTTCTTTCCTTTTCTTCTCTCTTTTTTCTTTGCTATTTTCTTTCTCTTTTTCTTTTCTTTTTCTTATTTTCTGTCATTTTCTCTATTTTTTCTATTTTTTTCTTTATTATTTTCCTCTTCTTTCCGCTTTCCTTTTCTTCTCTTTTTTTTTCTTGCTATTTTCTTTCTCTCTTTCTTCTCTTTTCTTGTTTACTCCACTCTCTTCTTTTTTCCAGTTCTTTTTCCTCTTTTTCTCTCTACTTTCTCCTTTATTTTCCTCTTTTATGTAGTTTATTTTTTTGCCATTTTCTCTTCGTGTTTCTTTTGTGTTATTCTTAATTTCTCTTTCTTTTCCACTTACGATTTTTTTCTCCCCTCCCTTTTTTCTCTTATTTAGTTTTTTGTAGTTTTCTTTATCCCTTTTCGGTTTATTCATTTCATTATTTGTTGCTTTATTATCTTTTTCTTCTCTTGTCCCTTCTTTATCTTCTTTATTCTTTTCTTTCTCCTCTTTTTCTCTTCTCTTCTTTGTCGTCTTCGTGGTTTTTCTTTATCTTTTTCGATTCGTATTTCATTTGTTACTTTTTTGTTACTTTTTTTCCTTCTTTTTAATTCACGTGTCTTCTCTTACTTTTTTTCTCACTAGGTTTTCATTGGGTTGTCTTTCCACTCACACACTGCCTCCTCCTCCTCCTCCTCCTTCTCCTCCTTCTTCTCCTCCTCCTCTTCCTCCTCCTCTTCTCTAACCTTCCCACTTTCTGTTTATATTTTTACCTTCGAATCTTCAATCAAATTTCGTTTTTCTCTTTCATTCCCTTTTCCCTTTCATGTTTATTTTTACTTCACTTTCGTTTCGCTCACCTGTTCACTCTCGCTCTCACTCGCACAGGTAAATCGGACGCATCATCTCAGGTGGGCGGGCGAGCAAGTGAAGCAGTGTATTCAAAGCCCCGAAACACTTTGACTCATATGTTTGAATCCTCGTTTGAATCTGTTTGTTTTTATTTATCTTTTTCTTATTAGTTTTATTCTCGTCATTCTGTTTTATGTCAAGAAGGCAAATATTTCTGTTTTAGGAGAAGAGGGGAAGGGGGATGGCCCGGGGGGGGGGGGGATAAAAACGTTAGTGAAGCAGTTGAGTCGAATTTCCGAAGCTTCGTGTGAGTCTTTAAACCACCAAACTGGTTTTCTTCTTTATTTTTCTTTATTTTTTGTTGCATTTTTTTGTATTTTGTAGTCAGGAGTTTTTTTTCTTTCTTTATTTATTCTATTTTGTTTTGTTTTGTAGTTCTTTTTTTTTTGGGGGGGAGGGAAGAAAGTTGAACGAAGCTATGAAGCAGTTGAGTCGAAATCCCGAAGCTTCATATCCATCCATTTACCAAACAAACTCACTCCTTTTTCTTCTTCTTCTTCTTCTTGCACCGTTTTCTTTTCCTCACTTAGGGCCGATGTTTACCTTACCAGACTCAAAAAAAAACAAAAAAAAACACTAACTCTCCTCGCCTTGACTCTGAATTATATCAATCTATTCACCCCATAAACTATCCTTTTTTTTCTTCTCCTTCTTCTTCTTGCACTTTTTTTCTTCCCTCTTAAAAAAAAAAAAAAACATTCTTCTCGTTGGCTCTGAATCATATCAATCTATTCACCCCAGCGACTCACTCCTTTTTTTCTTCCTTTTTCTTGCACCTTTTTCTCTCCTCAGTAAGGCCGATGTTTACCTTACCAACCTCTAAATAAAAAAAAAGAGAAGAAAAGAAAACATTAACTCTCCTCGCCGTGACTCTGAAGGAGGAAAACACTTGGAAGGAAAAAAAATGTGAAACCACTTTATTGCATCAAGTGTGGCTGTCCAATCTGATCGTCAAGGAGGAGGAGGAGGAGGAGGAGGAGGAGGAGGAATGGAGGGAAAAAAGCAATGGAGAGAAGCAGTAATAGGAAGTTAAGCGGAGCGATACCGGAGGAACAGAAGGAGGAGGAGGAGGAGGAGGAGGAGGAGGAGGAGGAGGAGGAGATGAAGACCCAACAAGAAGAAGGAAGAGGAGGAGGAAGAATTAGAGAAAGGAAGAGAGGAAGAGGAGGAAGAAGAAAAGGGAAGAGAGGAAGAGGAGGAAGAAGAAGAGAAGGGAAGAGAGGAAGAGTAGGAAGAAGAAGAGAAGGGAAGAGAGGAAGAGGAGGGAGAATAGGGGAAAAAAAACAAAGGAAGAGAAACAGTAATAGGAAGAAGACCGGAAGAGGAGGAGGAGGAGGAGGAGGAGGAGAAGGAGAAGAAAAGGGGTAGGAAGTAGGCAAGAAACGACGATCCAGCAAGGAGGAAGAGGAGGAGGAGGAGGCGGAGGAGGAGGAGGAGGAGGAGGAGGAGGAGAAGAAAAGGGGTAGGAAGTAGGCAAGAAACGACGATCCAGCAAGGAGGAAGAGGAGGAGGAGGAGGCGGAGGAAAGGACAGGGAGGGAGGGAAGAGGAGGAGGAGGAGGAGGAGGAGGGGGGGAAAAAGAGTATCCTAGCTTCCCATTCTCCCTCCCGCCAGTACCTTCTTTGACCCTCCACTGTTCACATCAAGCCTCTCCCTTTCCCTCTCTTCTCTCCCTTCTCTCCCTATCCTCTCCTTCCTCCCTCCTCTCCGTACGCTAAGAGAGAGAGACTTAGAAAGGATATTTTAAAGGATTTTCTGGTTTTAATTTTGTGTTGTCAAAATGAAGAGAAATTCCGGATCCACGTCTATTGTGAAGGTTAGTGTGTGTGTGTGTGTGTGTGTGTGTGTGTGTGTGTGTGTGTGTGTGTGTGTGTGTGTGTGTGTGTGTGTGTGTGTGTGTGTGTGTGTGTGTGTGTGTATGTATGTGTGTGTGTGTGTGTGTGTGTGTGCGTGTGTGTGTGTGTGTGTAAATGATCCCAGGTGCTCCTAATTGTTTCGTATCCAACCCATTCCCCGTTTTCTTTAATTTAGAGAGAGAGAGAGAGAGAGAGAGAGAGAGACATAGATATAGATCTCCCCCCTCTCTCTCTCTCTCTCTCTCTCTCTCCCTCTCTCTCTCTCTCTCTCTCTCTCATTTCGGTAAACCGCCTCTAAAGGGGAAAAATCACATAGAAAACGGGGATCATCGTAGAAAATGGGATCCGCAATAAGGGTAACTCATCCCAAGCACCTGCCCTCATTAACTCTCTCTCTCTCTCTCTCTCTCTCTCTCTCTCTCTCTCTCTCTCTCTCTCTCTTTACGGTAATTTAATGGGTGACAAATTTAAATATGAAGAAAAACTACATAATTATATCGTTCCTCCTCCTCCTCCTCCTCTTCTTCTTTTTCTTCTTGTGTTTATCGAAGTCGAGAGAGAGAAAAAAAACGTAATAAACACACAAGAATACATTAACTTTTATTCATTGTTTTTATTTATTGTTTATTTTTCAAGGCATCGCGTAAGTCATCGGTTTGTTTGTTTGTTTGCGTTTGTCTATCGGACACTCGCAAGATCGGTCGACGGGTGACAGGAAATTCAGTGCAGCAGGAAATTAAAAAAAGAATGTGTGAAAAGGAACGGAAATTATCAACGTGTGAGGTGGAATTAGTGTGTGTGTGTGTGTGTGTGTGTGTGTGTGTGTGTGTGTGTGTGTGTGTGTGTGTGTGTGTTTGTTTCGTATGAGTATTGAATCGTGTGTGTATATGTGCGTTTTCGGGTGTTGGGTGAGGGTTGTAGGAGTGTGTGTGTGTGTGTGTGTGTGTGTGTTTCGTATGAGTATTGAATCGTGTGTGTATATGTGCGTTTTCGGGTGTTGGGTGAGGGTTGTAGGAGTGTGTGTGTGTGTGTGTGTGTGTGTTTCGTATGAGTATTGAATCGTGTGTGTATATGTGCGTTTTCGGGTGTTGGGTGAGGGTTGTAGGAGTGTGTGTGTGTGTGTGTGTGTGTGTGTGTGTGTGTGTGTGTGTGTGTGTATATGTGTTTCGTGGGAGTATTGAATCGTGTATGTGTGTATGTGTTGGGAGTGAAGGTTGTTGGAGTGTGTGTGTGTGTGTGTGTGTGTGTTTCGTGGGAGTATTGAATCGTGTATGTGTGTATGTGTTGGGAGTGAAGGTTGTTGGAGTGTGTGTGTGTGTGTGTGTGTGTCGGGGGATTATTGAATCGTGTTTGTGGGTATGTGTGGGGAGTGAAGGTTGTTGGAGTGTGTGTGTGTGTGTGTGTGTTTCGTGGGAGTATTGAATCGTGTATGTGTGTATGTGTTGGGAGTGAAGGTTGTAGGAGTGTGTGTGTGTGTGTGTGTGTGTGTGTGTGTGTGTGTGTGTGTGTGTGTGTGTTTTATTGGTGATGGTTGACTTACTTTTGTTAGTTTTGTTATTCGTTTTATGACCCGCTTTGCCGAGAGAGAGAGAGAGAGAGAGAGAGAGTAATGTTTTCCTCCCCGTCGTTTTCTTTCTTATATATAATTGGAGCAATCTTCCTCCTGTCCTCCTTCCTTTCTCATGTCTCTTAATTTAATTCTCCTCACTTTTTCTTCCTTTCTTCCCTCTTTATCATCACCTTTTTCTTCTTCATCGTTCTTTTCTTCTCTTGCATGGCCATTTTCTTCATCATCCTTCTTTCATTGTCTCTTTCTTCGTTCTTCTCCTCCTTCTCCTTCTCCTTCTTCTTCTTCGTCTTCTTTTTCTTCTTCATTATCAGCATTTTCAATATTATTACTACTCTACTACTACTACTACTACTACTACTACTACTACTACTACTACTACTACTACTACCAATAATAATAAGAATGAAAAGCAAACATTATTATTATTATTATTATTATTTCAGTTACTCCTTGAAGCTTCCAGAATATGATAATTTATAGAGAATCATATTTTAAAAGCGGCGAAAATGCAGAAATGATAAGACACTTCATTTAAATAAGGAGGAAGAGGAGGAGGAGGAAGAGGAGGAGGAGGAGGAGGAGGAGGTGATAGCGGAAGAGGAAGAGAGGAAGATAAGGAAGTTGCAATAAAGGGAGAGTTAAAAAAGTGTATGAGAGAGAGAGAGAGAGAGAGAGAGAGAGAGAGAGAGAGAGAGAGAGAGAGAGAGAGAACAGTGTGATGAGGTTTCCCGTTCTCTTCATATTCATGGTTCTCTACTTCTGTTTTCACGGCCCGCTGAGGAGGAGGAGGAGGAGGAGGAGGAGGAAGAGGAGGAGGAGGAGGAGGCGGTGGTTAAGAGGAAATAGGACATGGAGGAGCAAGTTGTGTTATGATATTAGAGAGAGAGAGAGAGAGAGAGAGAGAGAGAGAGAGAGAGAGAGACTGCTCTGTGTTTCTATCAATGTCAGAATATTCTTTTTTTTTTTTCTCCTTTTTTTTTCTTCTGAATACTCAAAGTCCGTCTTCTATCATGACTCCTCCTCCTCCTCCTCCTCCTCCTCCTCCTCCTCCTCCTCCGCCTCCGCCTCCTCCTCCTCCTCCTTTTCAATCTCCCTGTCTTTCATCTCTTGTCAAAATCTTCGTTCTCTATTTTTTTTTCTGTCACACACACACACACACACACACACACACACACACACACACACACACACACACACACACACACACACACACACACACACACACACACCTGTATATTCCCTCCTCTCAATCCCTGTCCTTTCATCCCCCTTCCTCCCCCCTTCTCCTCCTCCCCCCCCCTCCCTCAAACACAGGTAGGCAAGGTGTCGCTCCGTGTCTTACCTGGTCATTAATAAGCCCGCCAGGTGTCCAGGTTGAAGGTCAGGTCAAGTTCACCTCAGTTATTTTCCTTACTTTTCATTTCTTTTTTCCCCTTTTTTCCTTCCATCATTTATTCTATCTTATTTTTTTCGTCTCCTTTTCCTTTGGTTTTCTTTTTTTCTCTTTTCCTTCCTCCATTATTTTCCTCATTTTCCCTCTGCTTCTCTTTTTTTCCCTTTCTTTTCTTTCTTTCACCGTAATTATTTTCCTCTCATTTTCCTGTTTTCTTCTTCTTCCTTTTTTTGTCATCTTCCTTCCAGATTTTATTTTCCTTACTTGTTCCCGTTTCCCTTTTTTTTCTTCCTTCCTTTCACCTTAATTATTTTCCTCTCATTTTCCTCAGTTTTCCTCTTTTTCCCTTTTTTTCGCATCTTCCCTCCACACTTTATTTTCCTCAATTTTCCTTTTTTTAATTTTTTTCCCTTCCTCCTTCCTTCCACCTTAGGTATTTTCCTCACTTTTTCCATTCCTTTTCTTCCTTTTTTTTCGTTTTTTTCCCTTCCTTAATTATTTTCCTCACCTCTTACTTTCTCTTTCCTTTTCTTCTTTTTTCCTTTTTTTCTTTCCTCCACTTTAATTATTTTCCTCACCTTTTCCTTTGTTTTCCTTTTCTTCCTTGTTTCCTTTCTTCTTCCTTTCACCCTAATTAATTTCCTCACTTTTCCTGTTTTCCTTTTTCTTCCTTCCTTCCTTTCACTTCACTTATTTTCCTCACCTTTCCCTCCCTTTTTTCCTTTTTTTTCCTTCCTTCCTTCCTTCTACCTTAATTATTTTCCTCACCTTTTCCTGTTTTCCTTTTTTCCTTCTTTCCTTCCTTTTACCTTTCACCCTAATTACTTTCCTCGCCTTTTCCTGTTTTCCTTCCTTCCTTCCTTCCTTCCTCCTCAATCATTTTCCTCACCTTTTCCTGTTTTCCTTTTTTTCCTTCCTTCCTTCCTTCCACTTCAATTATTTTCCTCACCTTTTCATTTCCTTTTCTTCCATAGTTTCCTTCCTTCCTTCCTTCCTTACCTGTTCACCTTTTGTCCCTCACCTTGTTAATTAGCTTCCATAATGATCAGGAGGAGGAGGAGGAAGAGGAGGAGGAGGAGGAGGAGGAGGAGGATTAAAACAGAATAGACCAGTTCAGGATTTTTTTCTCTTTTATATGGATTTTCTTTTCTTATATTTCTTTCTTTATTTTTTCTTCCTTTCTTGGTTTTATTTTCCTTCATTTATTATTTTTTCATTTTTTATTAATTTTATTTTTTATTTTTTTATTCTTGTCATTTTTGCATCATCATCATCATTATCATTATTTTCCTCTCCCTTTTTCCTCATGTTTTCTTCTTTGTTTTATTGTCCTTTTTTCTTTCTCCTCTTTACTCTCTTCTCCTTTCTCCTCCTCTTCATTCCTTCGTCTTCCTCTTCATTTTTTTCTTCTCTTCCACTCCTCCTCAATTTGTCTTTCTCATATTCTTCTTCCTCCTCTTTACTCTCTTCTCCTTTCTCCTCCTCTTCATTCCTTCATCTTCTTCTTTCTTCACTTTTTCTTCCCTTCCTTACGTTCTTATGTTCTTATGTTCTTATCTTTACCTCATTTGTTATTCCTTTTTGTACCCTTTTCCTCCTCCATTCCTCCTCCTCCTCCTCCTCCTTTTCTTCCTCTTCCTCATTCTCTTCCTCAGTTCTCTTCTTCCTTCACTTTTTCTTCTCTTCCACTCTTCCTAATTTTGTCTTCCTCTTATTTTTACCTCATTTGTTATTCCTCTTTGTACCCTTTGTTTCCTCCTTTCCTCCTCCTCCTCCTCCTTCTTCTCCTCTTCCTCATTCTCTCCCTCAATTTTCCTCTTCCTTCACTTTTTCTTCTCTTCCACTCCTCCTCAATTTGTCTTCCTCTTTTTTTACCTCATTTGTTCTTCCTTGTAGTACTTTTGTTTCTTCCTCCTCCTCCTCCTCCTCCTCCTCCTCCTCTTCCTCCTCTTCCTCCTCCCCCTAATTCATACCCTCCTCTCTTTCCCCAGTCACAATCTACACATAATTTACCTCCTCCTCCTCCTCCTCCTCCTCCTCCTCCTCCACACACTGCGTTTCCTCCACTAATATCCTTCTCCCACGTCTCGTTTTCTTCGTCCCGTTTTCTTTTATCCTGTGGTGGGATGATCAGGGGTAACTCAATTGATCTTATTAGAGGTGTTTAGGGTGATTTGAGGCTATAGGGGGGAGGTGTGTGTGTGTGTGTGTGTGTGTGTGTGTGTGTGTGTGTGTGTACCTTTGAGCGGCCAGGTAACCCCCTCCCCCCTTCCTCTCACCTGCCCCCCTCTCCCCCTTTCACCTGTCCCCCTTTCCCTCCCCCCTCTCCCAGGTGTGCAGTGCGTCCCTTCCCTTAATGAGAAACAGGTGTTATCTGCAGGCACAGGTGGAGAAATTTACTTGGAGGTTTTTTTTTATTCTTTTTTCCTTTTTTTCTCTTCTTTCTTTACTGCTACAACTCTTCCTCTTCTTCCTCTTTCTCTTCTTCTTTTTATAATTATTATGGTTTCCTCTTTTTCCTCTTCTTTTTCTTCTTCCACTACTACAATTCCTCCTCTTCTTTTTTTTCTTCTAATGCAACTCCTCCTCCTCCTCCTCTTCCTCTTCTTCTTCTTCTTCTTCTTCTTCTCCTTTCACTACTACAAATCCTCCTCCTCCTCCTCTTTTTTATCTTTTCCTTTTTCTACTACTACTACTACTACTACTACTACTACTTTTACTACAGTTATAAGGGAAGGAAGAGTAAGAACGAAGAATAGGGAGAGAAAGAAGGGAGAGTTAGAAAAAAATGAATAAAGAAAGGAAGAAAATATGAAGGAAAGGAAAAGGAAAAGGGGAAAAGGAAAGATAATAAACAGAAAGGAAAGGAAAGACAAGGAGAGAGAGAGAGAGAGAGAGAGAGAGAGAGAGAGAGAGAGAGAGAGAGAGAGAGAGAGAGAGAGAGAGAGAGAGAGAGAGAGAGAGAGAGATGGAACCGCAGGATGGAAGAGAGTAAACAGTGTATCTCCAAACATTACCCCGACAAACAAACACACAAACAAACAAACAAACACGTGGGAAGATCTATGCGACATCAACAAACACGGAGAGAGGAAAAAAAAGTAAGTGGATTTGTGTGTAACCGAAGACCAAACACACACACACACACACACACACACACACACACACACACACACACACACACACACACACACACACACACACACACACAGTAAACGTAATAAGACATAAAATCACAAACAAAGAAAAAGAAGAAGAAGGAGAAAGAAAAAGAAGAAAAAAAAATCACAAAAAAGTTGACATACTCGTTCACGGAAATTTAATAAAAGTGAATGAAACAAGAGGAAGAGGAGGAGGAAGAGGACGAGGAGGAGGAAGAAGAGGAAGAGGAGGAGGAGGAGGAGGAAAAAAAGTTGATTGGTCGGAGGAAGGACGTGATAAATAAGGATGTGTCTGCTTAAGATGGAGGAGGAGGAGGAGGAGGAGGAAGAAAGGAGAAGGAAGAGGAAGAGAAAGGAGGAGGAAGGATTGATAAGTGGGGGAAACGTGGTGAGGAGGAGGAGGAGAGGAAGAAAGAAGGAGGAAGATGAAGAGAAAGGAGGAGGAAGGATTGATAAGATGAAGAAATTTGGTGAGGAGGAGGAGGAGGAGGAAAGGAAGAAAAAATGAAGGAAAAGAAAGAAGGAAGGAAGGAAGGACTGAGGATAGAGGAGGAAAAGTTGAAAAAAAATGATAAAGACAAGAAACAAGGAAAAAATAGAAGAGGAATTTGAGATCGAGTCTATTCAGTAAATTCATATAGGCCTAAAAAATTACTATAGTCTTTTCTTATAATTAACTACATAACTATTTGTGACTTTGATTCTACTATTTTGACTCAACTATTTTACTTCTTTCATAATTTACTACCCAACAAAACGAAGAAAGAGGGAAGAGAGAGAAAGGAAAGTAAAGGAGGAATGGAGAAAAGGATATTAAAGAAGGGGAGAGAAAAGAGGATAGGAGGAGAAATGGGAAGGGAAAAGAGACATAAGGAGGAAGGTAAAAGAAGGAGAGATAGAAGAGAAAAGGGGATTGGAAGGAAGGGAGAGAGAGACAAGGGAAGAGAAGTTGGAGAGTGAAAGGAGAAATAGAAAGGGAGGAAAGATTAAAAGAGAGAAGGAAAGGTAGAAGAGAGATGGAGGAAAAAGTGGATAAAGAGGAGAAAGAGAGGAGAGAAAGGGGGTAGGAAGGGAGAGACAAGAGAAGAGAAAGGAGAAGATTAAAGGAGAGAAGGAAAGGTAGAAGAGAGATGGAGGAGAAAGGGATAAAGAGGAGAAAGAGAGGAAGGGAGAGAAGAAGAAACAAGGGAAGAGAAAATGAGGGAGAAGAGAGATGGAGGAGAAAGAGAGGAAGGTAGAGAAGGAGAGACAAGAGAGGAGAAAATAAGGAAATGGGAGGGGAAAGGGAAAGGGAGGAGAGATATAAGGGGAAAGGGGAAGGGAGGTAAAGAGGGAAGATGAAGGAAAAGAAGGGAGAAAGGGAGATGGGAAGTGAGATAGAGAGAGGGAGAGACAAGGGAAGGGAGAAGAGATTTAAGGAGAAAGGGGTAAAGGGTAAAGAGGGAAGATGGAGGAGAGAAAGGAGGGTAGGGGTGAAGGAAGGGAGAGAGAGAGGGAGGGAGGGAGGGTAGGAAGGGAGGAAAGGCAAGTGATTATTGGGCCGAGTTGGACCTTTGCCGAAACCTCCAAACCTCCTACACGACGATCACATTCCTGGAGGTATTGGAGGAGGAGGAGGAGGAGGAGGAGGAGGAGGAGGAAGGGTTATATAAGAGGTGGATAAGCAGGTAAAAAGAATGACAAAGGAGAAAAGGAAGAGGAGGAATGAAGGAGGAAAAGGAGCAGAAAAAAGTGAAAAGACAGAAGGAAGGAAGGAAGGTAGGAAAAAAGAGGAAGAAAGGAAAATAACAAAGAAGGAAATAGAAGGAAAAAGAAACAACGGGAGAAAGGAGATTAGAGATTTGGAAGGAAGTGGAGGAGAGATTTTAAGAAGTGGGGGAAAGATTTAGAGGAGAGATTTTGAGAAGCAGAGGAGAAGAGAGGATAGTTTGGACCAGTGGAGGAAAAAATTGTTGGAGTGGAGGAGAGATTTAAAAAGTGGAGGAGAGATTTTGGGAAGTAGAAGAGAAAAGAGGATAGTTTGGACCAGTGGAGGAAAAAATTGTTGGAGTGGAGGAGAGTTTTAAAAAGCGGAGGAAAGATTTGGAGGAAACTGGAGGGATTATCTCACGGGATGGAGAGACAGTCATGGGCCGACACTGACAACTGGAGGTAATTTTTTGAGGGGGAGAGATAGGCGGAGAGAAAAATGGAGGCAATTCTTCATCAGCGGTGGAGAGAGAGAGAGAGAGAGAGAGAGAGAGAGAGAGAGAGAGAGAAGGAAAGAAAGAAAAAGAAGAAAAAAAAGAAAAAGTGAAAGAAAAAAGAATTAAGAAAAAAGAAAAAAGAAAATGAGAATGAAAGAAAAAATGGAAAAGAAAAAAAATGAGAGAGAGAGAGAGAGAGAGAGAGAGAATGTTTCCGTCATAATACATCTTTTCTATTGTGTTCCATCGCCTACAGAAGACATCAACAACAACAACAACAACAGCAACAATAAATACAACAATAATAACAATAAACAAACAAACAAACAAAAACTCTAATGACAGCCACAACAATGAACGGGAGGAGGAGGAGGAGGAGGAGGAGGAGGAGGAGGAGGAAGAAAAGAGAAGAGGGAAGGAGGGAGGGACTGGGAGGAGGAGGTGGAGGAGAAAGAAAGAAAGAGAAGAAAGGGAGGGAAGGAGAGAGGGAAAGGGAGAGAGAGAAAGGAAGAGAAAGAAAGAGATGATTGAAGAGAAAAAAAGGAGGGAAATGGGAAAGAAAGAATAAGAGGGGAAAGCAGAAAGAGAAGAGAGATAGGGAAAGAAGAGAAGGGAAAAGGAAATAAGATAGAGGAAAAGGAAGAAAGCAAGAAGAAAAGAGAAGAATAGAGATGGAAAGAAGAGAATAGGGAAAGAAGACAGGAGGGAAAAAAAGGGAAGAGGAAGAAATAAAGGAAAGGAAGGGAAATAGAGAGAGAGGAGAAGGAGGAGGAGGAGGAGGAGGAGGTGTATTAGGAAACAAAGAGGAAGAGAGAGAGAGAAAAAAAAGAAGGAAGTAGGAAGGAAGGAAAGAAAGGGACAGAGAGAGAAAGAGAGGGAAATGAGGAAGAGGAGGATGGGTAGAAGGAAGCAAAGATGAAAAGAGAGAGAATAAGGAAGGAAAGAAGGGAGGAAATGAAGAGGGGAAGAGGGAAAAAAAAGGAAGGGGAGGAGGAGTGGTAACAAGAAGGGAAGAGGAAGGAAGAGAAGGAAGGAGAAAGGAAAGGAAAAGGAAAAGAAAGGAAGAAGAGGGGGGAGGGATAGGGAGAGGCATAGTCACCCCTCTTCCCGTTTTTTATGACAAGCCTCCGTTTTCCTTTGTCGTGTTATTACGTTTATATGTTATCCGTTTTCTATGAGTCGTGTCTCTTTAGTCCCCCTTTTTATGCCTTTCCGAAGCCTCTTTATTATCATTGCTTTGTTTTTTTACCGAATTCCGATCATGATTTCCTCGTTTTCCCTCAAATTTCCCGTTTTCTTCATATTTTACGTTTTCTATGAGTGCCCCTTGTTACGTTTTCTATTGCTTGTTTTCCTTTTACATACTCATTCTATTTCTTTTTCTTCTTTTTTTTTTTTTCTTCTTTTCCCTCCGTTTTTCTTCCCTCAAATCATGTCTTCTTTTTTTACCTCTTCTCTCCCTTCTCCTTTTTTTTCTTCTCTTCTCTCCGTTTATTCTTCCCTCCAATCATCCCTTCTTTTACCTCTTCTCTCCCTTCTCTTTTTTCCTTCTCTCCGTTTTTCTTCCCTCCAATCATGTCTTCATCTTTTTCCTCTTCTCTTTCCCTTCTCTTTTTTCTTCTCTTCCCTCCGTTTTTCTCCCCTCCAATCATGCCGCCTTCTACTTCTCTCTCCCTTCTCTTTTTTTTCTTTTCTTCTCTCCGTTTTGTCTTCCCTCCAATCATGCCTTCATCTTTTTCCTCTTCTCTCTCCTCTTTTCCTCTTTTTTTCTTCTCTTCCCTCCGTTTTTTCTCCCCTCCAATCATGCCGCCTTCTACTTCTCTCTCCCTTCTCTTTTTTTTCTTCTTTTCTCTCCGTTTTGTCTTCCCTCCAATCATGTCTTCTTCTTTTAACTCTTTTCTCTCCCTTCTCTTTTTTTTCTCTCCTCTCCTCTTCCTCCCCTCTTTATTTTTCTTCTTTTCTCCTTTTTGTTCTTATTCCTCCAGTCATTTCTCTTTTACCTTTCTCTCTCTCTTCTCTTTTTCTCTCCTCTCCTCTTCTTTTCCTCTTTATTTTTCTTTCCTCCATTCCGCTTTTTCCTCCAGTCATTCCTTTCTTTCACCTTTCTCTCTCCCTTCTCTTTTTTTCTCTCTTACACCCTCGCCTCTCTTCTTCCTTTCCTTTTTTCCCTCCAAACATCTTTCTTTCTCCTCCCATTTTCTCTTCCCTACACCCTTCTTCTCTTCCCTCCCTTCTTCTTACATTCTCTTCCTCTACCCCTTCTCTTCTCTCCCCATTCTCCTCCTCCACCTCCTCCCATTCTCTTGCTCTTCCCTCTCCATCTTCTTCCCTCTTCATCATTCTCCCGTTTTCTATGCTCCCGGATCTCTAAAAGGGGGAACTTAACCATGATAAATTCTTCTCTCCTCCTTATCATAAATTTGGGTCCTTATAGCATTTAGAGAGAGAGAGAGAGAGAGAGAGAGAGAGAGAGAGAGAGTGATTGCAGGTGAGTGGAGAAGGAGGAGGAGGAGGAGGAGAGGTATTGGAAGATGGAGAGGAAGACATTTGATTCAAGAGTATTGTTCACGCAGGAGGAAGAGGAGGAGGAGGAGGAGGAGGAGGAGGAGGAGGAGGAGGAGGAGGAGGAAGAAGAAGAAGAAGAAGAAGAAGAAATAGAAGAAGAAGAAGAAGAGTAGGAAAGATATATTGGAAGTGAAAAGAGAGGAGGAAGAAGAGGAAAGAGGAGAAGCAGGAAGAGAACAGGGAAGTAGGAAAGAACGAAGGAATAAGAGGAAAAAGGAAGAGGAGAGAAAGTAAAGGAGAAGAGAAAAGGAGGAAGAGGGAAATGGAAGGAAGGGGGAGACGAGAACGAGAGAAGGAAGGAAGAGGAAATAGGGAAGAAGGAAGAGAAGGAGGGAAGAGGAGGGAAAGTAAAGGAGAAAAGAAGAGAAGGAAGGAAGAATACAAGAATGAAGAGATAATGGAGGAAGAGGAAATAGGGAAGAGGGAAGAGAAGGAAAGGTAAAGGAGAAGAGAAAAGAAGGAAGGAAAAGACGAGAACGAAGAGAAATCAGAAAGAGGAAATGGGGAAGAAGGAGATGGAGAGAAGAGGTCATGAAGGGAGGTCGAGAAAGGAGGAAGAGGAAGAGGAAGAGTAAGGAGGAGGAGGAGGAGGAGGAGGAGGAGTTACCGTCGGCATGTAACTATTTTGGAGAGGTTATGCAAGTTGTTGTTGTTGTTGTTGTTGTTGTTTGTACCGTCATCATCATAATAATCATCATCATCATCATCATCATCACGAATAAAGTAAATAAGATGAAAGTGAAGATAAATGACAAGAAAAAGGATGATAAAAAAGGACAAGGAGATGAAAGGAAATAAGAAGAGAAAGAAACATTAAAAAGAAAGAGAGGAATAGAAATAAATAGGAAGAAGAGAGAGAGAAGAGAAAATAGAAGGAGAGGAAGGAAGAAGATGAAGAGGAAGAGAAGGAAGTAGA